>NW_026701069.1:0-29995 GCF_030435755.1 Ochotona princeps | reverse complement strand
TGGAAGCCTGATGGTGTGTGAAGTTAGTGAGCCAAATGGAGTTGTCCTCCCACAGGAACCACTCGGCTGATCCTTCTTCAATATGCCCTTCACCAACATGCAATGTTTCCTTGATTGCATTAGCTCTCACACCAATATTTGCGTCTAGAGCCTTTGCATTGAGGGCTGTCTGAAAACGGCTGTGGCGCTGAAGTTGCCTGTGAATGTGGAGTTGGTGGCATGTGAAACGCGCATGTGGAGCATTTGTTTGTGTGGGATGCTCTACCAGGTTCATTCCTAGATAATGCACTCAAAAGGCACTAAGCATAGAGTGTGAAAACTGAGTTTCCTGGAGAGATGCTTGGAAGCCTGATGGTGTGTGAAGTTAGTGAGCCAAATGGAGTTGTTCTCCCACAAGAACCACTCGGCTGATCCTTCTTCAATATGCCCTTCACCAACATGCAGTGTTTCCTTGATTGAATTAGCTCTCACACCAAAACTTGCGTCTAGAGCCTTTACATTCAGGGCTATCTGAAAACGGCTGTGGCGCTGAAGTTGCCTGTGAATGTGGAGTTGGTGGCATGTGAAACCCGCATGTGGAGCATTCGTTTGTCTGGGATGCTCTACCAGGTTCATTCCTAGATAATGCACTCAAAGGGCACTAAGCATAGAGTGTGAAAACTGAGTTTCCTTGAGAGCTGCTTGGAAGCCTGATGGTGTGTGAAGTTAGTGAGCCAAATGGAGTTGTTCTCCCACAAGAACCACTCGGCTGGTCCTTCTTCAATATGCCCTTCACCAACATGCAGTGTTTCCTTGATTGAATTAGCTCTCACACCAATATTTGCGTCTAGAGCCTTTACATTGAGGGCTATCTGAAAACGGCTGTGGCGTGAAGTTGCCTGACAATGTGGAGTTGGTTGCATGTGAAACCCGCATGTGGAGCATTCGTTTGTGTGGGATGCTCACCAAGCTTCATTTCAGTCCTAGGCACTCAAAGGGCACTAAGCATAGAGTGTGAAAACTGAGTTTCCTTGAGAGCTGCTTGGAAGCCTGATGGTGTGTGAAGTTAGTGAGCCAAATGGAGTTGTTCTCCAACAAGAACCACTCGGCTGATCCTTCTTCAATATGCCCTTCACCAACATGCAGTGTTTCCTTGATTGAATTAGCTCTCACACCAATATTTGCGTCTAGAGCCTTTGCATTGAGGGCTATCTGAAAACGGCTGTGGCGCTGAAGTTGCCTGTGAATGTGGAGTTGGTGGCATGTGAAACCCGCATGTGCAGCAATCGTTTGTGTGGGATGCTCTACCAGGTTCATTTCTAGATAATGCACTCAGAGGGCACTAAGCATAGAGTGTGAAAACTGAGTTTCCTTGAGAGATGCTTGGAAGCCTGATGGTGTGTGAAGTTAGTGAGCCAAATGGAGTTGTTCTCCCACAAGAACCACTCGGCTGATCCTTCTTCAATATGCCCTTCACCAACATGCAATGTTTCCTTGATTGCATTAGCTCTCACACCAATATTTGCGTCTAGAGCCTTTGCATTGAGGGCTGTCTGAAAACGGCTGTGGCGCTGAAGTTGCCTGTGAATGTGGAGTTGGTGGCATGTGAAACGCGCATGTGGAGCATTTGTTTGTGTGGGATGCTCTACCAGGTTCATTCCTAGATAATGCACTCAAAAGGCACTAAGCATAGAGGGTGAAAACTGAGTTTCCTGGAGAGATGCTTGGAAGCCTGATGGTGTGTGAAGTTAGTGAGCCAAATGGAATTGTTCTCCCACAAGAACCACTCGGCTGATCCTTCTTCAATATGCCCTTCACCAACATGCAGTGTTTCCTTGATTGAATTAGCTCTCACACCAAAACTTGCGTCTAGAGCCTTTACATTCAGGGCTATCTGAAAACGGCTGTGGCGCTGAAGTTGCCTGTGAATGTGGAGTTGGTGGCATGTGAAACCCGCATGTGGAGCATTCGTTTGTCTGGGATGCTCTACCAGGTTCATTCCTAGATAATGCACTCAAAGGGCACTAAGCATAGAGTGTGAAAACTGAGTTTCCTTGAGAGCTGCTTGGAAGCCTGATGGTGTGTGAAGTTAGTGAGCCAAATGGAGTTGTTCTCCCACAAGAACCACTCGGCTGATCCTTCTTCAATATGCCCTTCACCAACATGCAGTGTTTCCTTGATTGAATTAGCTCTCACACCAATATTTGCGTCTAGAGCCTTTACATTGAGGGCTATCTGAAAACGGCTGTGGCGTGAAGTTGCCTGACAATGTGGAGTTGGTTGCATGTGAAACCCGCATGTGGAGCATTCGTTTGTGTGGGATGCTCACCAAGCTTCATTTCAGTCCTAGGCACTCAAAGGGCACTAAGCATAGAGTGTGAAAACTGAGTTTCCTTGAGAGCTGCTTGGAAGCCTGATGGTGTGTGAAGTTAGTGAGCCAAATGGAGTTGTTCTCCCACAAGAACCACTCAGCGGATCCTTCTTCAATATGCCCTTCACCAACATGCAGTGTTTCCTTGATTGAATTAGCTCTCACACCAATATTTGCGTCTAGAGCCTTTGCATTGAGGGCTATCTGAAAACGGCTGTGGCGCTGAAGTTGCCTGTGAATGTGGAGTTGGTGGCATGTGAAACCCGCATGTGCAGCAATCGTTTGTGTGGGATGCTCTACCAGGTTCATTTCTAGATAATGCACTCAGAGGGCACTAAGCATAGAGTGTGAAAACTGAGTTTCCTTGAGAGCTGCTTGGAAGCCTGATGGTGTGTGAAGTTAGTGAGCCAAATGGAGTTGTTCTCCCACAAGAACCACTCGGCTGATCCTTCTTCAATATGCCCTTCACCAACATGCAGTGTTTCCTTGATTGAATTAGCTCTCACACCAATATTTGCGTCTAGTGCCTTTGCATTGAGGGCTATCTGAAAACAGCTGTGGCGCTGAAGTTGCCTGAGAATGTGGAGTTGGTGGCATGTGAAACCCGCATGTGGAGCATTCGTTTGTGTGGGATGCTCACCAACCTTCATTTCAGTCGAAGGCACTCAAAGGGCACTAAGCATAGAGTGTGAAAACTGAGTTTCCTTGAGAGCTGCTTGGAAGCCTGATGGTGTGTGAAGTTAGTGAGCCAAATGGAGTTGTCCTCCCACAAGAACCACTCGGCTGATCCTTCTTCAATATGCCCTTCACCAACATGCAATGTTTCCTTGATTGCATTAGCTCTCACACCAATATTTGCGTCTAGAGCCTTTGCATTGAGGGCTGTCTGAAAACGGCTGTGGCGCTGAAGTTGCCTGTGAATGTGGAGTTGGTGGCATGTGAAACCCGCATGTGGAGCATTCGTTTGTGTGGGATGCTCTACCAGGTTCATTCCTAGATAATGCACTCAAAAGGCACTAAGCATAGAGTGTGAAAACTGAGTTTCCTGGAGAGATGCTTGGAAGCCTGATGGTGTGTGAAGTTAGTGAGCCAAATGGAGTTGTTCTCCCACAAGAACCACTCAGCGGATCCTTCTTCAATATGCCCTTCACCAACATGCAGTGTTTCCTTGATTGAATTAGCTCTCACACCAATATTTGCGTCTAGAGCCTTTGCATTGAGGGCTGTCTGAAAACGGCTGTGGCGCTGAAGTTGCCTGAGAATGTGGAGTTGGTGGCATGTGAAACCCGCATGTGGAGCATTCGTTTGTGTTTGATGCTCACCAAGTTTCATTTCAGTCCTAAGCACTCAAAGGGCACTAAGCATAGAGTGTGAAAACTGAGTTTCCTTGAGAGCTGCTTGGAAGCCTAATGGTGTGTGAAGTTAGTGAGCCAAATGGAGTTGTTCTCCCACAAGAACCACTCGGCTGATCCTTCTTCAATATGCCCTTCACCAACATGCAGTGTTTCCTTGATTGAATTAGCTCTCACACCAAAACTTGCGTCTAGAGCCTTTACATTGAGGGCTATCTGAAAACGGCTGTGGCGCTGAAGTTGCCTGTGAATGTGGAGTTGGTGGCATGTGAAACCCGCATGTGGAGCATTCGTTTGTCTGGGATGCTCTATCAGGTTCATTCCTAGATAATGCACTCAAAGGGCACTAATAATAGAGTGTGAAAACTGAGTTTCCTTGAGAGCTGCTTGGAAGCCTGATGGTGTGTGAAGTTAGTGAGCCAAATGGAGTTGTTCTCCCACAAGAACCACTCGGCTGATCCTTCTTCAATATGCCCTTGACCAACATGCAGTGTTTCCTTGATTGAATTAGCTCTCACACCAATATTTGCGTCTAGAGCCTTTACATTGAGGGCTATCTGAAAACGGCTGTGGTGCTGAAGTTGCCTTTGAATGTGGAGTTGGTTGCATGTGAAACCCGCATGTGGAGCATTCGTTTGTGTGGGATGCTCACCAAGCTTCATTTCAGTCCTAGGCACTCAAAGGGCACTAAGCATAGAGTGTGAAAACTGAGTTTTCTTGAGAGCTGCTTGGAAGCCTGATGGTGTGTGAAGTTAGTGAGCCAAATGGAGTTGTTCTCCCACAAGAACCACTCGGCTGATCCTTCTTCAATATGCCCTTCACCAACATGCAGTGTTTCCTTGATTGAATTAGCTCTCACACCAATATTTGCGTCTAGAGCCTTTGCATTGAGGGCTGTCTGAAAACGGCTGTGGCGCTGAAGTTGCCTGTGAATGTGGAGTTGGTGGCATGTGAAACCCGCATGTGGAGCATTCGTTTGTGTGGGATGCTCTACCAGGTTCATTCCTAGATAATGCACTCAAAAGGCACTAAGCATAGAGTGTGAAAACTTAGTTTCCTGGAGAGCTGCTTGGAAGCCTGATGGTGTGTGAAGTTAGTGAGCCAAATGGAGTTGTTCTCCCACAAGAACCACTCAGCGGATCCTTCTTCAATATGCCCTTCACCAACATGCAGTGTTTCCTTGATTTAATTAGCTCTCACACCAATATTTGCGTCTAGAGCCTTTGCATTGAGGGCTGTCTGAAAACGGCTGTGGCGCTGAAGTTGCCTGAGAATGTGGAGTTGGTGGCATGTGAAACCCGCATGTGGAGCATTCGTTTGTGTTTGATGCTCACCAAGTTTCATTTCAGTCCTAAGCACTCAAAGGGCACTAAGCATAGAGTGTGAAAACTGAGTTTCCTTGAGAGCTGCTTGGAAGCCTGATGGTGTGTGAAGTTAGTGAGCCAAATGGAGTTGTTCTCCCACAAGAACCACTCGGCTGATCCTTCTTCAATATGCCCTTCACCAACATGCAGTGTTTCCTTGATTGAATTAGCTCTCACACCAAAACTTGCATCTAGAGCCTTTACATTGAGGGCTATCTGAAAACGGCTGTGGCGCTGAAGTTGCCTGTGAATGTGGAGTTGGTGGCATGTGAAACCCGCATGTGGAGCATTCGTTTGTCTGGGATGCTCTATCAGGTTCATTCCTAGATAATGCACTCAAAGGGCACTAATAATAGAGTGTGAAAACTGAGTTTCCTTGAGAGCTGCTTGGAAGCCTGATGGTGTGTGAAGTTAGTGAGCCAAATGGAGTTGTTCTCCCACAAGAACCACTCGGCTGATCCTTCTTCAATATGCCCTTGACCAACATGCAGTGTTTCCTTGATTGAATTAGCTCTCACACCAATATTTGCGTCTAGAGCCTTTACATTGAGGGCTATCTGAAAACGGCTGTGGTGCTGAAGTTGCCTGACAATGTGGAGTTGGTTGCATGTGAAACCCGCATGTGGAGCATTCGTTTGTGTGGGATGCTCACCAAGCTTCATTTCAGTCCTAGGCACTCAAAGGGCACTAAGCATAGAGTGTGAAAACAGAGTTTTCTTGAGAGCTGCTTGGAAGCCTGATGGTGTGTGAAGTTAGTGAGCCAAATGGAGTTGTTCTCCCACAAGAACCACTCGGCTGATCCTTCTTCAATATGCCCTTCACCAACATGCAGTGTTTTCTTGATTGAATTAGCTCTCACATCAATATTTGCGTCTAGAGCCTTTGCATTGAGGGCTCTCTGAAAACGGCTGTGGCGCTGAAGTTGCCTGTGAATGTGGAGTTGGTGGCATGTGAAACCCGCATGTGGAGCATTCGTTTGTGTGGGATGCTCTACCAGGTTCATGCCTAGATAATGCACTCAAAGGGCACTAAGCATAGAGTGTGAAAACTGAGTTTCCTTGAGAGATGCTTGGAAGCCTGATGGTGTGTGAAGTTAGTGAGCCAAATGGAGTTGTTCTCCCACAAGAACCACTCGGCTGATCCTTCTTCAATATGCCCTTCACCAACATGCAGTGTTTCCTTGATTGAATTAGCTCTCACACCAATATTTGCGTCTAGAGCCTTTGAATTGAGGGCTATCTGAAAACGGCTGTGGCGCTGAAGTTGCCTGTGAATGTGGAGTTGGTGGCATGTGAAACCCGCATGTGGAGCATTCCTTTGTGTGGGATGCTCTACTAGGTTCATTCCTAGATAATGCACTCAAAGGGCACTAAGCATAGAGTGTGAAAACTGAGTTTCCTTGAGAGATGCTTGGAAGCCTGATGGTGTGCTGAAGTTAGTGAGCCAAATGGAGTTGTTCTCCACAAGAACCACTCGGCTGATCCTTCTTCAATATGCCCTTGACCAACATGCAGTGTTTCCTTGATTGAATTAGCTCTCACACCAATATTTGCGTCTAGAGCCTTTACATTGAGGGCTATCTGAAAACGGCTGTGGTGCTGAAGTTGCCTGACAATGTGGAGTTGGTTGCATGTGAAACCCGCATGTGGAGCATTCGTTTGTGTGGGATGCTCACCAAGCTTCATTTCAGTCCTAGGCACTCAAAGGGCACTAAGCATAGAGTGTGAAAACTTAGTTATCTGGAAAGCTGCTTGGAAGCCTGATGGTGTGTGAAGTTAGTGAGCCAATGGAGTTGTTCTCCCACAAGAACCACTCGGCTGATCCTTCTTCAATATGCCCTTCACCAACATGCAGTGTTTCCTTGATTGAATTAGCTCTCACACCAATATTTGCGTCTAGAGCCTTTGCATTGAGGGCTATCTGAAAACGGCTGTGGCGCTGAAGTTGCCTGAGAATGTGGAGTTGGTGCATGTGAAACCCGCATGTGCAGCAATCGTTTGTGTGGGATGCTCTACCAGGTTCATTTCTAGATAATGCACTCAGAGGGCACTAAGCATAGAGTGTGAAAACTGAGTTTCCTTGAGAGATGCTTGGAAGCCTGATGGTGTGTGAAGTTAGTGAAGGCCAAATGGAGTTGTTCTCCCACAAGAACCACTCGGCTGATCCTTCTTCAATATGCCCTTCACCAACATGCAGTGTTTCCTTGATTGAATTAGCTCTCACACCAATATTTGCGTCTAGAGCCTTTGAATTGAGGGCTATCTGAAAACGGCTGTGGCGCTGAAGTTGCCTGTGAATGTGGAGTTGGTGGCATGTGAAACTCGCATGTGGAGGCATTCCTTTGTGTGGGATGCTCTACTAGGTTCATTCCTAGATAATGCACTCAAAGGGCACTAAGCATAGAGTGTGAAAACTGAGTTTCCTTGAGAGATGCTTGGAAGCCTGATGGTGTGTGAAGTTAGTGAGCCAAATGGAGTTGTTCTCCCACAAGAACCACTCGGCTGATCCTTCTTCAATATGCCCTTCACCAACATGCAGTGTTTCCTTGATTGAATTAGCTCTCACACCAATATTTGCGTCTAGTGCCTTTGCATTGAGGGCTATCTGAAAACGGCTGTGGCGCTGAAGTTGCCTGAGAATGTGGAGTTGGTGGCATGTGAAACCCGCGTGTGGAGAATTCGTTTGTGTGGGATGCTTACCAAGTTTCATTTCAGTCCAAGGCACTCAAAGGGCACTAAGCATAGAGTGTGAAAACTGAGTTTCCTTGAGAGCTGCTTGGAAGCCTGATGGTGTGTGAAGTTAGTGAGCCAAATGGAGTTGTTCTCCCACAAGAACCACTCGGCTGATCCTTCTTCAATATGCCCTTCACCAACATGCTGTGTTTCCTTGATTGAATTAGCTCTCACACCAATATTTGCGTCTAGAGCCTTTACATTGAGGGCTATCTGAAAACGGCTGTGGCGCTGAAGTTGCCTGAGAATGTGGAGTTGGTGGCATGTGAAACCCGCATGTGCAGCATTCGTTTGTGTGGGATGCTCTACTAGGTTCATTACTAGATAATGCACTCAAAGGGCACTAAGCATAGAGTGTGAAAACTGAGTTTCCTTGAGAGCTGCTTGGAAGCCTGATGGTGTGTGAAGTTAGTGAGCCAAATGGAATTGTTCTCCCACAAGAACCACTCGGCTGATCCTTCTTCAATATGCCCTTCACCAACATGCAGTGTTTCCTTGATTGAATTAGCTCTCACACCAATATTTGCGTCTAGTGCCTTTGCATTGAGGGCTATCTGAAAACAGCTGTGGCGCTGAAGTTGCCTGAGAATGTGGAGTTGGTGGCATGTGAAACCCGCATGTGGAGCATTCGTTTGTGTGGGATGCTCACCAAGCTTCATTTCAGTCGAAGGCACTCAAAGGGCACTAAGCATAGAGTGTGAAAACAGAGTTTTCTTGAGAGCTGCTTGGAAGCCTGATGGTGTGTGAAGTTAGTGAGCCAAATGGAGTTGTTCTCCCACAAGAACCACTCGGCTGATCCTTCTTCAATATGCCCTTCACCAACATGCAGTGTTTTCTTGATTGAATTAGCTCTCACATCAATATTTGCGTCTAGAGCCTTTGAATTGAGGGCTCTCTGAAAACGGCTGTGGCGCTGAAGTTGCCTGTGAATGTGGAGTTGGTGGCATGTGAAACCCGCATGTGGAGCATTCGTTTGTGTGGGATGCTCTACCAGGTTCATGCCTAGATAATGCACTCAAAGGGCACTAAGCATAGAGTGTGAAAACTGAGTTTCCTTGAGAGATGCTTGGAAGCCTGATGGTGTGTGAAGTTAGTGAGCCAAATGGAGTTGTTCTCCCACAAGAACCACTCGGCTGATCCTTCTTCAATATGCCCTTCACCAACATGCAGTGTTTCCTTGATTGAATTAGCTCTCACACCAATATTTGCGTCTAGAGCCTTTGAATTGAGGGTTATCTGAAAACGGCTGTGGCGCTGAAGTTGCCTGTGAATGTGGAGTTGGTGGCATGTGAAACCCGCATGTGGAGCATTCCTTTGTGTGGGATGCTCTACTAGGTTCATTCCTAGATAATGCACTCAAAGGGCACTAAGCATAGAGTGTGAAAACTGAGTTTCCTTGAGAGATGCTTGGAAGCCTGATGGTGTGTGAAGTTAGTGAGCCAAATGGAGTTGTTCTCCCACAAGAACCACTCGGCTGATCCTTCTTCAATATGCCCTTCACCAACATGCAGTGTTTCCTTGATTGAATTAGCTCTCACACCAATATTTGCGTCTAGTGCCTTTGCATTGAGGGCTATCTGAAAACGGCTGTGGCGCTGAAGTTGCCTGAGAATGTGGAGTTGGTGGCATGTGAAACCCGCGTGTGGAGAATTCGTTTGTGTGGGATGCTTACCAAGTTTCATTTCAGTCCAAGGCACTCAAAGGGCACTAAGCATAGAGTGTGAAAACTGAGTTTCCTTGAGAGCTGCTTGGAAGCCTGATGGTGTGTGAAGTTAGTGAGCCAAATGGAGTTGTTCTCCCACAAGAACCACTCGGCTGATCCTTCTTCAATATGCCCTTCACCAACATGCTGTGTTTCCTTGATTGAATTAGCTCTCACACCAATATTTGCGTCTAGAGCCTTTACATTGAGGGCTATCTGAAAACGGCTGTGGCGCTGAAGTTGCCTGAGAATGTGGAGTTGGTGGCATGTGAAACCCGCATGTGCAGCATTCGTTTGTGTGGGATGCTCTACTAGGTTCATTACTAGATAATGCACTCAAAGGGCACTAAGCATAGAGTGTGAAAACTGAGTTTCCTTGAGAGATG
The DNA here is from genome assembly GCF_030435755.1 of Ochotona princeps. Taxonomy (NCBI): domain Eukaryota; kingdom Metazoa; phylum Chordata; class Mammalia; order Lagomorpha; family Ochotonidae; genus Ochotona; species Ochotona princeps. The sequence continues at coordinate 20,109 of NW_026701069.1, read as the reverse complement.
CTTGGAAGCCTGATGGTGTGTGAAGTTAGTGAGCCAAATGGAATTGTTCTCCCACAAGAACCACTCGGCTGATCCTTCTTCAATATGCCCTTCACCAACATGCAGTGTTTCCTTGATTGAATTAGCTCTCACACCAATATTTGCGTCTAGTGCCTTTGCATTGAGGGCTATCTGAAAACAGCTGTGGCGCTGAAGTTGCCTGAGAATGTGGAGTTGGTGGCATGTGAAACCCGCATGTGGAGCATTCGTTTGTGTTGAATGCTCACCAAGCTTCATTTCAGTCGAAGGCACTCAAAGGGCACTAAGCATAGAGTGTGAAAACAGAGTTTTCTTGAGAGCTGCTTGGAAGCCTGATGGTGTGTGAAGTTAGTGAGCCAAATGGAGTTGTTCTCCCACAAGAACCCACTCAGCTGATCCTTCTTCAATATGCCCTTCACCAACATGCAGTGTTTTCTTGATTGAATTAGCTCTCACATCAATATTTGCGTCTAGAGCCTTTGAATTGAGGGCTCTCTGAAAACGGCTGTGGCGCTGAAGTTGCCTGTGAATGTGGAGTTGGTGGCAAGTGAAACCCGCATGTGGAGCATTCGTTTGTGTGGGATGCTCTACCAGGTTCATGCCTAGATAATGCACTCAAAGGGCACTAAGCATAGAGTGTGAAAACTGAGTTTCCTCCTTGAGAGATGCTTGGAAGCCTGATGGTGTGTGAAGTTAGTGAGCCAAATGGAGTTGTTCTCCCACAAGAACCACTCGGCTGATCCTTCTTCAATATGCCCTTCACCAACATGCAGTGTTTCCTTGATTGAATTAGCTCTCACACCAATATTTGCGTCTAGAGCCTTTGCATTGAGGGCTATCTGAAAACGGCTGTGGCGCTGAAGTTGCCTGTGAATGTGGAGTTGGTGGCATGTGAAACCCGCATGTGCAGCAATCGTTTGTGTGGGATGCTCTACCAGGTTCATTTCTAGATAATGCACTGAAAGGGCACTAAGCATAGAGTGTGAAAACTGAGTTTCCTTGAGAGATGCTTGGAAGCCTGATGGTGTGTGAAGTTAGTGAGCCAAATGGAGTTGTTCTCCCACAAGAACCACTCGGCTGATCCTTCTTCAATATGCCCTTCACCAACATGCAGTGTTTCCTTGATTGAATTAGCTCTCACACCAATATTTGCGTCTAGTGCCTTTGCATTGAGGGCTATCTGAAAACGGCTGTGGCGCTGAAGTTGCCTGAGAATGTGGAGTTGGTGGCATGTGAAACCCGCATGTGGAGCATTCCTTTGTGTGGGATGCTCTACTAGGTTCATTCCTAGATAATGCACTCAAAGGGCACTAAGCATAGAGTGTGAAAACAAGTTTTCTTGAGAGCTGCTTGGAAGCCTGATGGTGTGTGAAGTTAGTGAGCCAAATGGAGTTGTTCTCCCACAAGAACCACTCGGCTGATCCTTCTTCAATATGCCCTTCACCAACATGCAGTGTTTCCTTGATTGAATTAGCTCTCACACCAATATTTGCTTCTAGAGCCTTTACATTGAGGGCTATCTGAAAACGGCTGTGGCGCTGAAGTTGCCTGTGAATGTGGAGTTGGTGGCTTGTGAAACCCGCATGTGGAGCATTCGTTTGTGTGGGATGCTCTACCAGGTTCATGCCTAGATAATGCACTCAAAGGGCACTAAGCATAGAGTGTGAAAACTGAGTTTCCTTGAGAGCTGCTTCGAAGCCTGATGGTGTGTGAAGTTAGTGAGCCAAATGGAATTGTTCTCCCACAAGAACCACTCGGCTGATCCTTCTTCATATGCCCTTCACCAACATGCAGTGTTTCCTTGATTGAATTAGCTCTCACACCAATATTTGCGTCTAGTGCCTTTGCATTGAGGGCTATCTGAAAACAGCTGTGGCGCTGAAGTTGCCTGAGAATGTGGAGTTGGTGGCATGTGAAACCCGCATGTGGAGCATTCGTTTGTGTGGGATGCTCACCAAGCTCATTTCAGTCGAAGGCACTCAAAGGGCACTAAGCATAGAGTGTGAAAACAGAGTTTTCTTGAGAGCTGCTTGGAAGCCTGATGGTGTGTGAAGTTAGTGAGCCAAATGGAGTTGTTCTCCCACAAGAACCACTCGGCTGATCCTTCTTCAATATGCCCTTCACCAACATGCAGTGTTTTCTTGATTGAATTAGCTCTCACATCAATATTTGCGTCTAGAGCCTTTGAATTGAGGGCTCTCTGAAAACGGCTGTGGCGCTGAAGTTGCCTGTGAATGTGGAGTTGGTGGCATGTGAAACCCGCATGTGGAGCAATCGTTTGTGTGGGATGCTCACCAAGTTTCATTTCAGTCCTAGGCACTCAAAGGGCACTAAGCATAGAGTGTGAAAACTGAGTTTCCTGGAGAGCTGCTTGGAAGCCTGATGGTGTGTGAAGTTAGTGAGCCAAATGGAGTTGTTCTCCCACAAGAACCACTCGGCTGATCGTTCTTCAATATGCCCTTCACCAACATGCAGTGTTTCCTTGATTGAATTAGCTCTCACACCAATATTTGTGTCTAGAGCCTTTGCATTGAGGGCTATCTGAAAACGGCTGTGGCGCTGAAGTTGCCTGTGAATGTGGAGTTGGGGGCATGTGAAACCCGCATGTGCAGCATTCGTTTGTGTGGGATGCTCTACCAGGTTCATGCCTAGATAATGCACTCAAAGGGCACTAAGCATAGAGTGTGAAAACTGAGTTTCCTTGAGAGATGCTTGGAAGCCTGATGGTGTGTGAAGTTAGTGAGCCAAATGGAATTGTTCTCCAGAAGAACCACTCGGCTGATCCTTCTTCAATATGCCCTTCACCAACATGCAGTGTTTCCTTGATTGAATTATCTCTCTCACCAATATTTGCGTCTAGTGCCTTTGCATTGAGGGCTATCTGAAAACAGCTGTGGCGCTGAAGTTGCCTGAGAATGTGGAGTTGGTGGCATGTGAAACCCGCATGTGGAGCATTCGTTTGTGTGGGATGCTCACCAAGCTTCATTTCAGTCGAAGGCACTCAAAGGGCACTAAGCATAGAGTGTGAAAACAGAGTTTTCTTGAGAGCTGCTTGGAAGCCTGATGGTGTGTGAAGTTAGTGAGCCAAATGGAGTTGTTCTCCCACAAGAACCACTCGGCTGATCCTTCTTCAATATGCCCTTCACCAACATGCAGTGTTTTCTTGATTGAATTAGCTCTCACATCAATATTTGCGTCTAGAGCCTTTGAATTGAGGGCTCTCTGAAAACGGCTGTGGCGCTGAAGTTGCCTGTGAATGTGGAGTTGGTGGCATGTGAAACCCGCATGTGGAGCAATCGTTTGTGTGGGATGCTCACCAAGTTTCATTTCAGTCCTAGGCACTCAAAGGGCACTAAGCATAGAGTGTGAAAACTGAGTTTCCTTGAGAGCTGCTTGGAAGCCTGATGGTGTGTGAAGTTAGTGAGCCAAATGGAGTTGTTCTCCCACAAGAACCACTCGGCTGATCCTTCTTCAATATGCCCTTCACCAACATGCAGTGTTTCCTTGATTGAATTAGCTCTCACACCAATATTTGCGTCTAGAGCCTTTGCATTGAGGGCTATCTGGAAAACGGCTGTGGCGCTGAAGTTGCCTGTGAATGTGGAGTTGGTGGCATGTGAAACCCGCATGTGCAGCAATCGTTTGTGTGGGATGCTCTACCAGGTTCATTTCTAGATAATGCACTGAAAGGGCACTAAGCATAGAGTGTGAAAACTGAGTTTCCTTGAGAGATGCTTGGAAGCCTGATGGTGTGTGAAGTTAGTGAGCCAAATGGAGTTGTTCTCCCACAAGAACCACTCGGCTGATCCTTCTTCAATATGCCCTTCACCAACATGCAGTGTTTCCTTGATTGAATTAGCTCTCACACCAATATTTGCGTCTAGTGCCTTTGCATTGAGGGCTATCTGAAAACGGCTGTGGCGCTGAAGTTGCCTGAGAATGTGGAGTTGGTGGCATGTGAAACCCGCATGTGGAGAATTCCTTTGTGTGGGATGCTCTACTAGGTTCATTCCTAGATAATGCACTCAAAGGGCACTAAGCATAGAGTGTGAAAACAAAGTTTCTTGAGAGCTGCTTGGAAGCCTGATGGTGTGTGAAGTTAGTGAGCCAAATGGAGTTGTTCTCCCACAAGAACCACTCGGCTGATCCTTCTTCAATATGCCCTTCACCAACATGCAGTGTTTCCTTGATTGAATTAGCTCTCACAACCAATATTTGCTTCTAGAGCCTTTACATTGAGGGCTATCTGAAAACGGCTGTGGCGCTGAAGTTGCCTGTGAATGTGGAGTTGGTGGCTTGTGAAACCCGCATGTGGAGCATTCGTTTTTGTGGGATGCTCTACCAGGTTCATGCCTAGATAATGCACTCAAAGGGCACTAAGCATAGAGTGTGAAAACTGAGTTTCCTTGAGAGCTGCTTCGAAGCCTGATGGTGTGTGAAGTTAGTGAGCCAAATGGAATTGTTCTCCCACAAGAACCACTCGGCTGATCCTTCTTCAATATGCCCTTCACCAACATGCAGTGTTTCCTTGATTGAATTAGCTCTCACACCAATATTTGCGTCTAGTGCCTTTGCATTGAGGGCTATCTGAAAACAGCTGTGGCGCTGAAGTTGCCTGAGAATGTGGAGTTGGTGGCATGTGAAACCCGCATGTGGAGCATTCGTTTGTGTGGGATGCTCACCAAGCTTCATTTCAGTCGAAGGCACTCAAAGGGCACTAAGCATAGAGTGTGAAAACAGAGTTTTCTTGAGAGCTGCTTGGAAGCCTGATGGTGTGTGAAGTTAGTGAGCCAAATGGAGTTGTTCTCCCACAAGAACCACTCGGCTGATCCTTCTTCAATATGCCCTTCACCAACATGCAGTGTTTTCTTGATTGAATTAGCTCTCACATCAATATTTGCGTCTAGAGCCTTTGAATTGAGGGCTCTCTGAAAACGGCTGTGGCGCTGAAGTTGCCTGTGAATGTGGAGTTGGTGGCATGTGAAACCCGCATGTGGAGCAATCGTTTGTGTGGGATGCTCACCAAGTTTCATTTCAGTCCTAGGCACTCAAAGGGCACTAAGCATAGAGTGTGAAAACTGAGTTTCCTGGAGAGCTGCTTGGAAGCCTGATGGTGTGTGAAGTTAGTGAGCCAAATGGAGTTGTTCTCCCACAAGAACCACTCGGCTGATCCTTCTTCAATATGCCCTTCACCAACATGCAGTGTTTCCTTGATTGAATTAGCTCTCACACCAATATTTGTGTCTAGAGCCTTTGCATTGAGGGCTATCTGAAAACGGCTGTTGCGCTGAAGTTGCCTGTGAATGTGGAGTTGGTGGCATGTGAAACCCGCATGTGCAGCATTCGTTTGTGTGGGATGCTCTACCAGGTTCATGCCTAGATAATGCACTCAAAGGGCACTAAGCATAGAGTGTGAAAACTGAGTTTCCTTGAGAGATGCTTGGAAGCCTGATGGTGTGTGAAGTTAGTGAGCCAAATGGAATTGTTCTCCCAGAAGAACCACTCGGCTGATCCTTCTTCAATATGCCCTTCACCAACATGCAGTGTTTCCTTGATTGAATTATCTCTCTCACCAATATTTGCGTCTAGTGCCTTTGCATTGAGGGCTATCTGAAAACAGCTGTGGCGCTGAAGTTGCCTGAGAATGTGGAGTTGGTGGCATGTGAAACCCGCATGTGGAGCATTCGTTTGTGTGGGATGCTCACCAAGCTTCATTTCAGTCGAAGGCACTCAAAGGGCACTAAGCATAGAGTGTGAAAACAGAGTTTTCTTGAGAGCTGCTTGGAAGCCTGATGGTGTGTGAAGTTAGTGAGCCAAATGGAGTTGTTCTCCCACAAGAACCACTCGGCTGATCCTTCTTCAATATGCCCTTCACCAACATGCAGTGTTTTCTTGATTGAATTAGCTCTCACATCAATATTTGCGTCTAGAGCCTTTGAATTGAGGGCTCTCTGAAAACGGCTGTGGCGCTGAAGTTGCCTGTGAATGTGGAGTTGGTGGCATGTGAAACCCGCATGTGGAGCAATCGTTTGTGTGGGATGCTCACCAAGTTTCATTTCAGTCCTAGGCACTCAAAGGGCACTAAGCATAGAGTGTGAAAACTGAGTTTCCTTGAGAGCTGCTTGGAAGCCTGATGGTGTGTGAAGTTAGTGAGCCAAATGGAGTTGTTCTCCCACAAGAACCACTCGGCTGATCCTTCTTCAATATGCCCTTCACCAACATGCAATGTTTCCTTGATTGAATTAGCTCTCACACCAATATTTGCGTCTAGTGCCTTTGCATTGAGGGCTATCTGAAAACAGCTGTGGCGCTGAAGTTGCCTGAGAATGTGGAGTTGGTGGCATGTGAAACCCGCATGTGGAGCATTCGTTTGTGTGGGATGCTCACCAAGCTTCATTTCAGTCGAAGGCACTCAAAGGGCACTAAGCATAGAGTGTGAAAACAGAGTTTTCTTGAGAGCTGCTTGGAAACCTGATGGTGTGTGAAGTTAGTGAGCCAAATGGAGTTGTTCTCCCACAAGAAACCACTCGGCTGATCCTTCTTCAATATGCCCTTCACCAACATGCAGTGTTTTCTTGATTGAATTAGCTCTCACACCAATATTTGCGTCTAGAGCCTTTGAACTGAGGGCTCTCTGAAAACGGCTGTGGCGCTGAAGTTGCCTGTGAATGTGGAGTTGGTGGCATGTGAAACCCGCATGTGCAGCAATCGTTTGTGTGGGATGCTCACCAAGCTTCATTTCAGTCCTAGGCACTCAAAGGGCACTAAGCATAGAGTGTGAAAACTGAGTTTCCTTGAGAGCTGCTTGGAAGCCTGATGGTGTGTGAAGTTAGTGAGCCAAATGGAGTTGTTCTCCCACAAGAACCACTCGGCTGATCCTTCTTCAATATGCCCTTCACCAACATGCAGTGTTTGCAGTGTTTCCTTGATTGAATTAGCTCTCACACCAATATTTGCGTCTAGAGCCTTTGCATTGAGGGCTATCTGAAAACGGCTGTGGCGCTGAAGTTGCCTGTGAATGTGGAGTTGGTGGCATGTGAAACCCGCATGTGCAGCAATCGTTTGTGTGGGATGCTCTACCAGGTTCATTTCTAGATAATGCACTCAAAGGGCACTAAGCATAGAGTGTGGAAAACTGAGTTTCCTTGAGAGATGCTTGGAAGCCTGATGGTGTGTGAAGTTAGTGAGCCAAATGGAGTTGTTCTCCCACAAGAACCACTCGGCTGATCCTTCTTCAATATGCCCTTCACCAACATGCAGTGTTTCCTTGATTGAATTAGCTCTCACACCAATATTTGCGTCTAGTGCCTTTGCATTGAGGGCTATCTGAAAACGGCTGTGGCGCTGAAGTTGCCTGAGAATGTGGAGTTGGTGGCATGTGAAACCCGCATGTGGAGCATTCTTTTGTGTGGATGCTTACCAAGTTTCATTTCAGTTCAAGGCAATCAAAGGGCACTAAGCATAGAGTGTGAAAACAAAGTTTTCTTGAGAGCTGCTTGGAAGCCTGATGGTGTGTGAAGTTAGTGAGCCAAATGGAGTTGTTCTCCCACAAGAACCACTCGGCTGATCCTTCTTCAATATGCCCTTCACCAACATGCAGTGTTTCCTTGATTGAATTAGCTCTCACACCAATATTTGCTTCTAGAGCCTTTACATTGAGGGCTATCTGAAAACGGCTGTGGCGCTGAAGTTGCCTGTGAATGTGGAGTTGGTGCATGTGAAACCCGCATGTGGAGCATTCGTTTGTGTGGGATGCTCTACCAGGTTCATGCCTAGATAATGCACTCAAAGGGCACTAAGCATAGAGTGTGAAAACTGAGTTTCCTGGAGAGCTGCTTCGAAGCCTGATGGTGTGTGAAGTTAGTGAGCCAAATGGAATTGTTCTCCCACAAGAACCACTCGGCTGATCCTTCTTCAATATGCCCTTCACCAACATGCAGTGTTTCCTTGATTGAATTAGCTCTCACACCAATATTTGCGTCTAGTGCCTTTGCATTGAGGGCTATCTGAAAACAGCTGTGGCGCTGAAGTTGCCTGAGAATGTGGAGTTGGTGGCATGTGAAACCCGCATGTGGAGCATTCGTTGTGTGGGATGCTCACCAAGCTTCATTTCAGTCGAAGGCACTCAAAGGGCACTAAGCATAGAGTGTGAAACAGAGTTTTCTTGAGAGCTGCTTGGAAGCCTGATGGTGTGTGAAGTTAGTGAGCAAATGGAGTTGTTCTCCTACAAGAACCACTCGGCTGATCCTTCTTCAATATGCCCTTCACCAACATGCAGTGTTTTCTTGATTGAATTAGCTCTCACATCAATATTTGCGTCTAGAGCCTTTGAATTGAGGGCTCTCTGAAAACGGCTGTGGCGCTGAAGTTGCCTGTGAATGTGGAGTTGGTGGCATGTGAAACCCGCATGTGGAGCAATCGTTTGTGTGGGATGCTCACCAAGTTTCATTTCAGTCCTAGGCACTCAAAGGGCACTAAGCATAGAGTGTGAAAACTGAGTTTCCTTGAGAGCTGCTTGGAAGCCTGATGGTGTGTGAAGTTAGTGAGCCAAATGGAGTTGTTCTCCCACAAGAACCACTCGGCTGATCCTTCTTCAATATGCCCTTCACCAACATGCAATTTTTCCTTGATTGAATTAGCTCTCACACCAATATTTGCGTCTAGTGCCTTTGCATTGAGGGCTATCTGAAAACAGCTGTGGCGCTGAAGTTTCCAGTGAATGTGGAGTTGGTGGCATGTGAAACCCGCATGTGGAGCATTCGTTTGTGTGGGATGCTCACCAAGCTTCATTTCAGTGGAAGGCACTCAAAGGGCACTAAGCATAGAGTGTGAAAACTGATTTTCCTTGAGAGCTGCTTGGAAGCCTGATGGTGTGTGAAGTTAGTGAGCCAAATGGAGTTGTTCTCCCACAAGAACCACTCGGCTGATCCTTCTTCAATATGCCCTTCACCAACATGCAGTGTTTTCTTGATTGAATTAGCTCTCACATCAATATTTGCGTCTAGAGCCTTTGAATTGAGGCTCTCTGAAAACGGCTGTGGCGCTGAAGTTGCCTGTGAATGTGGAGTTGGTGGCATGTGAAACCCGCATGTGCAGCAATCGTTTGTGTGGGATGCTCACCAAGCTTCATTTCAGTCCTAGGCACTCAAAGGGCACTAAGCATAGAGTGTGAAAACTGAGTTTCCTTGAGAGCTGCTTGGAAGCCTGATGGTGTGTGAAGTTAGTGAGCCAAATGGAGTTGTTCTCCCACAAGAACCACTCGGCTGATCCTTCTTCAATATGCCCTTCACCAACATGCAATGTTTCCTTGATTGAATTAGCTCTCACACCAATATTTGCGTCTAGAGCCTTTGCATTGAGGGCTATCTGAAAACGGCTGTGGCGCTGAAGTTGCCTGTGAATGTGGAGTTGGTGGCATGTGAAACCCGCATGTGGAGCATTCGTTTGTGTGGGATGCTCTACCAGGTTCATTTCCAGATAATGCACTCAAAGGGCACTAAGCATAGAGTGTGAAAACTGAGTTTCCTTGAGAGCTGCTTGGAAGCCTGATGGTGTGTGAAGTTAGTGAGCCAAATGGAGTTGTTCTCCCACAAGAACCACTCGGCTGATCCTTCTTCAATATGCCCTTCACCAACATGCAGTGTTTCCTTGATTGAATTAGCTCTCACACCAATATTTGCTTCTAGAGCCTTTACATTGAGGGCTATCTGAAAACGGCTGTGGCGCTGAAGTTGCCTGTGAATGTGGAGTTGGTGGCATGTGAAACCCGCATGTGGAGCATTCGTTTGTGTGGATGCTCTACCAGGTTCATGCCTAGATAATGCACTCAAAGGGCACTAAGCATAGAGTGTGAAAACTGAGTTTCCTGGAGAGCTGCTTCGAAGCCTGATGGTGTGTGAAGTTAGTGAGCCAAATGGAATTGTTCTCCCACAAGAACCACTCGGCTGATCCTTCTTCAATATGCCCTTCACCAACATGCAGTGTTTCCTTGATTGAATTAGCTCTCACACCAATATTTGCGTCTAGTGCCTTTGCATTGAGGGCTATCTGAAAACAGCTGTGGCGCTGAAGTTGCCTGAGAATGTGGAGTTGGTGGCATGTGAAACCCGCATGTGGAGCATTCGTTTGTGTGGGATGCTCACCAAGCTTCATTTCAGTCGAAGGCACTCAAAGGGCACCAAGCATAGAGTGTGAAAACAAAGTTGTCTTGAGAGCTGCTTGGAAGCCTGATGGTGTGTGAAGTTAGTGAGCCAAATGGAGTTGTTCTCCCACAAGAACCACTCGGCTGATCCTTCTTCAATATGCCCTTCACCAACATGCAGTGTTTCCTTGATTGAATTAGCTCTCACACCAATATTTGCGTCTAGAGCCTTTACATTGAGGGCTATCTGAAACGGCTGTGGCGCTGAAGTTGCCTGTGAATGTGGAGTTGGTGGCATGTGAAACCAGCATGTGGAGCATTCGTTTGTGTGGGATGCTCTACCAGGTTCATGCCTAGATAATGCACTCAAAGGGCACTAAGCATAGAGTGTGAAAACTGAGTTTCCTTGAGAGCTGCTTCGAAGCCTGATGGTGTGTGAAGTTAGTGAGCCAAATGGAATTGTTCTCCCACAAGAACCACTCGGCTGATCCTTCTTCAATATGCCCTTCACCAACATGCAGTGTTTCCTTGATTGAATTAGCTCTCACACCAATATTTGCGTCTAGTGCCTTTGCATTGAGGGCTATCTGAAAACAGCTGTGGCGCTGAAGTTGCCTGAGAATGTGGAGTTGGTGGCATGTGAAACCCGCATGTGGAGCATTCGTTTGTGTGGGATGCTCACCAAGCTTCATTTCAGTCGAAGGCACTCAAAGGGCACTAAGCATAGAGTGTGAAAACAGAGTTTTCTTGAGAGCTGCTTGGAAGCCTGATGGTGTGTGAAGTTAGTGAGCCAAATGGAGTTGTTCTCCCACAAGAACCACTCGGCTGATCCTTCTTCAATATGCCCTTCACCAACATGCAGTGTTTTCTTGATTGAATTAGCTCTCACATCAATATTTGCGTCTAGAGCCTTTGAATTGAGGGCTCTCTGAAAACGGCTGTGGCGCTGAAGTTGCCTGTGAATGTGGAGTTGGTGGCATGTGAAACCCGCATGTGGAGCATTCCTTTGTGTGGATGCTCTACTAGGTTCATTCCTAGATAATGCACTCAAAGGGCACTAAGCATAGAGTGTGAAAACTGAGTTTCCTTGAGAGATGCTTGGAAGCCTGATGGTGTGTGAAGTTAGTGAGCCAAATGGAGTTGTTCTCCCACAAGAACCACTCGGCTGATCCTTCTTCAATATGCCCTTGACCAACATGCAGTGTTTCCTTGATTGAATTAGCTCTCACACCAATATTTGCGTCTAGAGCCTTTACATTGAGGGCTATCTGAAAACGGCTGTGGTGCTGAAGTTGCCTGTGAATGTGGAGTTGGTTGCATGTGAAACCCGCATGTGGAGCATTCGTTTGTGTGGGATGCTCACCAAGCTTCATTTCAGTCCTAGGCACTCAAAGGGCACTAAGCATAGAGTGTGAAAACTTAGTTATCTGGAAAGCTGCTTGGAAGCCTGATGGTGTGTGAAGTTAGTGAGCCAAATGGAGTTGTTCTCCACAAGAACCACTCGGCTGATCCTTCTTCAATATGCCCTTCACCAACATGCAGTGTTTCCTTGATTGAATTAGCTCTCACACCAATATTTGCGTCTAGAGCCTTTGCATTGAGGGCTATCTGAAAACGGCTGTGGCGCTGAAGTTGCCTGAGAATGTGGAGTTGGTGGCATGTGAAACCCGCATGTGCAGCAATCGTTTGTGTGGGATGCTCTACCAGGTTCATTTCTAGATAATGCACTCAGAGGGCACTAAGCATAGAATGTGAAAACTGAGTTTCCTTGAGAGATGCTTGGAAGCCTGATGGTGTGTGAAGTTAGTGAGCCAAATGGAGTTGTTCTCCCACAAGAACCACTCGGCTGATCCTTCTCAATATGCCCTTCACCAACATGCAGTGTTTCCTTGATTGAATTAGCTCTCACACCAATATTTGCGTCTAGAGCCTTTGAATTGAGGGCTATCTGAAAACGGCTGTGGCGCTGAAGTTGCCTGTGAATGTGGAGTTGGTGGCATGTGAAACTCGCATGTGGAGCATTCCTTTGTGTGGGATGCTCTACTAGGTTCATTCCTAGATAATGCACTCAAAGGGCACTAAGCATAGAGTGTGAAAACTGAGTTTCCTTGAGAGATGCTTGGAAGCCTGATGGTGTGTGAAGTTAGTGAGCCAAATGGAGTTGTTCTCCCACAAGAACCACTCGGCTGATCCTTCTTCAATATGCCCTTCACCAACATGCAGTGTTTCCTTGATTGAATTAGCTCTCACACCAATATTTGCGTCTAGTGCCTTTGCATTGAGGGCTATCTGAAAACGGCTGTGGCGCTGAAGTTGCCTGAGAATGTGGAGTTGGTGGCATGTGAAACCCGCGTGTGGAGAATTCGTTTGTGTGGGATGCTTACCAAGTTTCATTTCAGTCCAAGGCACTCAAAGGGCACTAAGCATAGAGTGTGAAAACTGAGTTTCCTTGAGAGCTGCTTGGAAGCCTGATGGTGTGTGAAGTTAGTGAGCCAAATGGAGTTGTTCTCCCACAAGAACCACTCGGCTGATCCTTCTTCAATATGCCCTTCACCAACATGCTGTGTTTCCTTGATTGAATTAGCTCTCACACCAATATTTGCGTCTAGAGCCTTTACATTGAGGGCTATCTGAAAACGGCTGTGGCGCTGAAGTTGCCTGAGAATGTGGAGTTGGTGGCATGTGAAACCCGCATGTGCAGCATTCGTTTGTGTGGGATGCTCTACTAGGTTCATTACTAGATAATGCACTCAAAGGGCACTAAGCATAGAGTGTGAAAACTGAGTTTCCTTGAGAGCTGCTTGGAAGCCTGATGGTGCTGTGAAGTTAGTGAGCCAAATGGAATTGTTCTCCCACAAGAACCACTCGGCTGATCCTTCTTCAATATGCCCTTCACCAACATGCAGTGTTTCCTTGATTGAATTAGCTCTCACACCAATATTTGCGTCTAGTGCCTTTGCATTGAGGGCTATCTGAAAACAGCTGTGGCGCTGAAGTTGCCTGAGAATGTGGAGTTGGTGGCATGTGAAAACCGCATGTGGAGCATTCGTTTGTGTGGGATGCTCACCAAGCTTCATTTCAGTCGAAGGCACTCAAAGGGCACTAAGCATAGAGTGTGAAAACAGAGTTTTCTTGAGAGCTGCTTGGAAGCCTGATGGTGTGTGAAGTTAGTGAGCCAAATGGAGTTGTTCTCCCACAAGAACCACTCGGCTGATCCTTCTTCAATATGCCCTTCACCAACATGCAGTGTTTTCTTGATTGAATTAGCTCTCACATCAATATTTGCGTCTAGAGCCTTTGAATTGAGGGCTCTCTGAAAACGGCTGTGGCGCTGAAGTTGCCTGTGAATGTGGAGTTGGTGGCATGTGAAACCCGCATGTGGAGCAATCGTTTGTGTGGGATGCTCACCAAGTTTCATTTCAGTCCTAGGCACTCAAAGGGCACTAAGCATAGAGTGTGAAAACTGAGTTTCCTTGAGAGCTGCTTGGAAGCCTGATGGTGTGTGAAGTTAGTGAGCCAAATGGAGTTGTTCTCCCACAAGAACCACTCGGCTGATCCTTCTTCAATATGCCCTTCACCAACATGCAATGTTTCCTTGATTGAATTAGCTCTCACACCAATATTTGCGTCTAGTGCCTTTGCATTGAGGGCTATCTGAAAACAGCTGTGGCGCTGAAGTTGCCTGAGAATGTGGAGTTGGTGGCATGTGAAACCCGCATGTGGGAGCATTCGTTTGTGTGGGATGCTCACCAAGCTTCATTCAGTCGAAGGCACTCAAAGGGCACTAAGCATAGAGTGTGAAAACAGAGTTTTCTTGAGAGCTGCTTGGAAACCTGATGGTGTGTGAAGTTAGTGAGCCAAATGGAGTTGTTCTCCCACAAGAACCACTCGGCTGATCCTTCTTCAATATGCCCTTCACCAACATGCAGTGTTTTCTTGATTGAATTAGCTCTCACACCAATATTTGCGTCTAGAGCCTTTGAATTGAGGGCTCTCTGAAAACGGCTGTGGCGCTGAAGTTGCCTGTGAATGTGGAGTTGGTGGCATGTGAAACCCGCATGTGCAGCAATCGTTTGTGTGGATGCTCACCAAGCTTCATTTCAGTCCTAGGCACTCAAAGGCACTAAGCATAGAGTGTGAAAACTGAGTTTCCTTGAGAGCTGCTTGGAAGCCTGATGGTGTGTGAAGTTAGTGAGCCAAATGGAGTTGTTCTCCCACAAGAACCACTCGGCTGATCCTTCTTCAATATGCCCTTCACCAACATGCAGTGTTTCCTTGATTGAATTAGCTCTCACACCAATATTTGCGTCTAGAGCCTTTGCATTGAGGGCTATCTGAAAACGGCTGTGGCGCTGAAGTTGCCTGTGAATGTGGAGTTGGTGGCATGTGAAACCCGCATGTGCAGCAATCGTTTGTGTGGATGCTCTACCAGGTTCATTTCTAGATAATGCACTGAAAGGGCACTAAGCATAGAGTGTGAAAACTGAGTTTCCTTGAGAGATGCTTGGAAGCCTGATGGTGTGTGAAGTTAGTGAGCCAAATGGAGTTGTTCTCCACAAGAACCACTCGGCTGATCCTTCTTCAATATGCCCTTCACCAACATGCAGTGTTTCCTTGATTGAATTAGCTCTCACACCAATATTTGCGTCTAGTGCCTTTGCATTGAGGGCTATCTGAAAACGGCTGTGGCGCTGAAGTTGCCTGAGAATGTGGAGTTGGTGGCATGTGAAACCCGCGTGTGGAGCATTCTTTTGTGTGGGATGCTTACCAAGTTTCATTTCAGTTCAAGGCAATCAAAGGGCACTAAGCATAGAGTGTGAAAACAAAGTTTTCTTGAGAGCTGCTTGGAAGCCTGATGGTGTGTGAAGTTAGTGAGCCAAATGGAGTTGTTCTCCCACAAGAACCACTCGGCTGATCCTTCTTCAATATGCCCTTCACCAACATGCAGTGTTTCCTTGATTGAATTAGCTCTCACACCAATATTTGCTTCTAGAGCCTTTACATTGAGGGCTATCTGAAAACGGCTGTGGCGCTGAAGTTGCCTGTGAATGTGGAGTTGGTGGCATGTGAAACCCGCATGTGGAGCATTCGTTTGTGTGGGATGCTCTACCAGGTTCATGCCTAGATAATGCACTCAAAGGGCACTAAGCATAGAGTGTGAAAACTGAGTTTCCTGGAGAGCTGCTTCGAAGCCTGATGGTGTGTGAAGTTAGTGAGCCAAATGGAATTGTTCTCCACAAGAACCACTCGGCTGATCCTTCTTCAATATGCCCTTCACCAACATGCAGTGTTTCCTTGATTGAATTAGCTCTCACACCAATATTTGCGTCTAGTGCCTTTGCATTGAGGGCTATCTGAAAACAGCTGTGGCGCTGAAGTTGCCTGAGAATGTGGAGTTGGTGGCATGTGAAACCCGCATGTGGAGCATTCGTTTGTGTGGGATGCTCACCAAGCTTCATTTCAGTCGAAGGCACTCAAAGGGCACTAAGCATAGAGTGTGAAAACAGAGTTTTCTTGAGAGCTGCTTGGAAGCCTGATGGTGTGTGAAGTTAGTGAGCCAAATGGAGTTGTTCTCCCACAAGAACCACTCGGCTGATCCTTCTTCAATATGCCCTTCACCAACATGCAGTGTTTTCTTGATTGAATTAGCTCTCACATCAATATTTGCGTCTAGAGCCTTTGAATTGAGGGCTCTCTGAAAACGGCTGTGGCGCTGAAGTTGCCTGTGAATGTGGAGTTGGTGGCATGTGAAACCCGCATGTGGAGCAATCGTTTCTGTGGGATGCTCACCAAGTTTCATTTCAGTCCTAGGCACTCAAAGGGCACTAAGCATAGAGTGTGAAAACTGAGTTTCCTTGAGAGCTGCTTGGAAGCCTGATGGTGTGTGAAGTTAGTGAGCCAAATGGAGTTGTTCTCCCACAAGAACCACTCGGCTGATCCTTCTTCAATATGCCCTTCACCAACATGCAATTTTTCCTTGATTGAATTAGCTCTCACACCAATATTTGCGTCTAGTGCCTTTGCATTGAGGGCTATCTGAAAACAGCTGTGGCGCTGAAGTTTCCAGTGAATGTGGAGTTGGTGGCATGTGAAACCCGCATGTGGAGCATTCGTTTGTGTGGGATGCTCACCAAGCTTCATTTCAGTGGAAGGCACTCAAAGGGCACTAAGCATAGAGTGTGAAAACTGATTTTCCTTGAGAGCTGCTTGGAAGCCTGATGGTGTGTGAAGTTAGTGAGCCAAATGGAGTTGTTCTCCCACAAGAACCACTCGGCTGATCCTTCTTCAATATGCCCTTCACCAACATGCAGTGTTTTCTTGATTGAATTAGCTCTCACATCAATATTTGCGTCTAGAGCCTTTGAATTGAGGGCTCTCTGAAAACGGCTGTGGCGCTGAAGTTGCCTGTGAATGTGGAGTTGGTGGCATGTGAAACCCGCATGTGCAGCAATCGTTTGTGTGGGGTGCTCACCAAGCTTCATTTCAGTCCTAGGCACTCAAAGGGCACTAAGCATAGAGTGTGAAAACTGAGTTTCCTTGAGAGCTGCTTGGAAGCCTGATGGTGTGTGAAGTTAGTGAGCCAAATGGAGTTGTTCTCCCACAAGAACCACTCGGCTGATCCTTCTTCAATATGCCCTTCACCAACATGCAATGTTTCCTTGATTGAATTAGCTCTCACACCAATATTTGCGTCTAGAGCCTTTGCATTGAGGGCTATCTGAAAACGGCTGTGGCGCTGAAGTTGCCTGTGAATGTGGAGTTGGTGGCATGTGAAACCCGCATGTGCAGCAATCGTTTGTGTGGGATGCTCTACCAGGTTCATTTCTAGATAATGCACTCAAAGGGCACTAAGCATAGAGTGTGAAAACTGAGTTTCCTTGAGAGCTGCTTGGAAGCCTGATGGTGTGTGAAGTTAGTGAGCCAAATGGAGTTGTTCTCCCACAAGAACCACTCGGCTGATCCTTCTTCAATATGCCCTTCACCAACATGCAGTGTTTCCTTGATTGAATTAGCTCTCACACCAATATTTGCGTCTAGTGCCTTTGCATTGAGGGCTATCTGAAAACGGCTGTGGCGCTGAAGTTGCCTGAGAATGTGGAGTTGGTGGCATGTGAAACCCGCGTGTGGAGCATTCTTTTGTGTGGGATGCTTACCAAGTTTCATTTCAGTTCAAGGCAATCAAAGGGCACTAAGCATACAGTGTGAAAACTGAGTTTCCTTGAGAGCTGCTTGGAAGCCTGATGGTGTGTGAAGTTAGTGAGCCAAATGGAGTTGTTCTCCCACAAGAACCACTCGGCTGATCCTTCTTCAATATGCCCTTCACCAACATGCAGTGTTTCCTTGATTGAATTAGCTCTCACACCAATATTTGCGTCTAGTGCCTTTGCATTGAGGGCTATCTGAAAACAGCTGTGGCGCTGAAGTTGCCTGAGAATGTGGAGTTGGTGGCATGTGAAACCCGCATGTGGAGCATTCCTTTGTGTGGGATGCTCTACTAGGTTCATTCCTAGATAATGCACTCAAAGGGCACTAAGCATAGAGTGTGAAAACTGAGTTTCCTTGAGAGCTGCTTGGAAGCCTGATGGTGTGTGAAGTTAGTGAGCCAAATGGAATTGTTCTCCCACAAGAACCACTCGGCTGATCCTTCTTCAATATGCCCTTCACCAACATGCAGTGTTTCCTTGATTGAATTAGCTCTCACACCAATATTTGCGTCTAGTGCCTTTGCATTGAGGGCTATCTGAAAACAGCTGTGGCGCTGAAGTTGCCTGAGAATGTGGAGTTGGTGGCATGTGAAACCCGCATGTGGAGCATTCGTTTGTGTGGGATGCTCACCAAGCTTCATTTCAGTCGAAGGCACTCAAAGGGCACCAAGCATAGAGTGTGAAAACAAAGTTTTCTTGAGAGCTGCTTGGAAGCCTGATGGTGTGTGAAGTTAGTGAGCCAAATGGAGTTGTTCTCCCACAAGAACCACTCGGCTGATCCTTCTTCAATATGCCCTTCACCAACATGCAGTGTTTCCTTGATTGAATTAGCTCTCACACCAATATTTGCGTCTAGAGCCTTTACATTGAGGGCTATCTGAAAACGGCTGTGGCGCTGAAGTTGCCTGTGAATGTGGAGTTGGTGGCATGTGAAACCAGCATGTGGAGCATTCGTTTGTGTGGGATGCTCTACCAGGTTCATGCCTAGATAATGCACTCAAAGGGCACTAAGCATAGAGTGTGAAAACTGAGTTTCCTTGAGAGCTGCTTCGAAGCCTGATGGTGTGTGAAGTTAGTGAGCCAAATGGAATTGTTCTCCAACAAGAACCACTCGGCTGATCCTTCTTCAATATGCCCTTCACCAACATGCAGTGTTTCCTTGATTGAATTAGCTCTCACACCAATATTTGCGTCTAGTGCCTTTGCATTGAGGGCTATCTGAAAACAGCTGTGGCGCTGAAGTTGCCTGAGAATGTGGAGTTGGTGGCATGTGAAACCCGCATGTGGAGCATTCGTTTGTGTGGGATGCTCACCAAGCTTCATTTCAGTCGAAGGCACTCAAAGGGCACTAAGCATAGAGTGTGAAAACAGAGTTTTCTTGAGAGCTGCTTGGAAGCCTGATGGTGTGTGAAGTTAGTGAGCCAAATGGAGTTGTTCTCCCACAAGAACCACTCGGCTGATCCTTCTTCAATATGCCCTTCACCAACATGCAGTGTTTCCTTGATTGAATTAGCTCTCACACAAATATTTGCGTCTAGAGCCTTTGCATTGAGGGCTATCTGAAAACGGCTGTGGCGCTGAAGTTGCCTGTGAATGTGGAGTTGGTGGCATGTGAAACCCGCGTGTGGAGCATTCGTTTGTGTGGGATGCTTACCAAGTTTCATTTCAGTCCAAGGCACTCAAAGGGCACTAAGCATACAGTGTGAAAACTGAGTTTCCTTGAGAGCTGCTTGGAAGCCTGATGGTGTGTGAAGTTAGTGAGCCAAATGGAGTTGTTCTCCCACAAGAACCACTCGGCTGATCCTTCTTCAATATGCCCTTCACCAACATGCTGTGTTTCCTTGATTGAATTAGCTCTCACACCAATATTTGCGTCTAGAGCCTTTACATTGAGGGCTATCTGAAAACGGCTGTGGCGCTGAAGTTGCCTGAGAATGTGGAGTTGGTGGCATGTGAAACCCGCATGTGCAGCATTCGTTTGTGTGGGATGCTCTACTAGGTTCATTACTAGATAATGCACTCAAAGGGCACTAAGCATAGAGTGTGAAAACTGAGTTTCCTTGAGAGCTGCTTGGAAGCCTGATGGTGTGTGAAGTTAGTGAGCCAAATGGAATTGTTCTCCCACAAGAACCACTCGGCTGATCCTTCTTCAATATGCCCTTCACCAACATGCAGTGTTTCCTTGATTGAATTAGCTCTCACACCAATATTTGCGTCTAGTGCCTTTGCATTGAGGGCTATCTGAAAACAGCTGTGGCGCTGAAGTTGCCTGAGAATGTGGAGTTGGTGGCATGTGAAACCCGCATGTGGAGCATTCGTTTGTGTGGGATGCTCACCAAGCTTCATTTCAGTCGAAGGCACTCAAAGGGCACTAAGCATAGAGTGTGAAAACAGAGTTTTCTTGAGAGCTGCTTGGAAGCCTGATGGTGTGTGAAGTTAGTGAGCCAAATGGAGTTGTTCTCCCACAAGAACCACTCGGCTGATCCTTCTTCAATATGCCCTTCACCAACATGCAGTGTTTTCTTGATTGAATTAGCTCTCACATCAATATTTGCGTCTAGAGCCTTTGAATTGAGGGCTCTCTGAAAACGGCTGTGGCGCTGAAGTTGCCTGTGAATGTGGAGTTGGTGGCATGTGAAACCCGCATGTGCAGCAATCGTTTGTGTGGGATGCTCACCAAGCTTCATTTCAGTCCTAGGCACTCAAAGGGCACTAAGCATAGAGTGTGAAAACTGAGTTTCCTTA
>NW_026701068.1:0-57045 GCF_030435755.1 Ochotona princeps | reverse complement strand
TAACCACTCGGCTGATCCTTCTTCAATATGCCCTTCACCAACATGCAGTGTTTCCTTGATTGAATTAGCTCTCACACCAATATTTGCGTCTAGAGCCTTTGCATTAGGGCTATCTGAAAACGGCTGTGGCGCTGAAGTTGCCTGTGAATGTGGAGTTGGTGGCATGTGAAACCCGCATGTGGAGCATTCGTTTGTGTGGGATGCTCTACCAGGTTCATTCCTAGATAATGCACTCAAAGGGCACTAAGCATAGAGTGTGAAAACTGAGTTTCCTTGAGAGCTGCTTGGAAGCCTGATGGTGTGTGAAGTTAGTGAGCCAAATGGAGTTGTTCTCCCACAAGAACCACTCGGCTGATCCTTCTTCAATATGCCCTTCACCAACATGCAGTGTTTCCTTGATTGAATTAGCTCTCACACCAATATTTGCGTCTAGAGCCTTTGCATTGAGGGCTATCTGAAAACGGCTGTGGCGCTGAAGTTGCCTGTGAATGTGGAGTTGGTGGCATGTGAAACCCGCATGTGGAGCATTCGTTTGTGTGGGATGCTGACCAAGCTTCATTTCAGTCCTAGACACAAAGGGCACTAAGCATAGAGTGTGAAAACTGAGTTTCCTTGAGAGCTGCTTGGAAGCCTGATGGTGTGTGAAGTTAGTGAGCCAAATGGAGTTGTTCTCCCACAAGAACCAATCGGCTGATCCTTCTTCAATATGCCCTTCACCAACATGCAGTGTTTCCTTGATTGAATTAGCTCTCACACCAATATTTGCGTCTAGAGCCTTTGCATTGAGGGCTATCTGAAAACGGCTGTGGCGCTGAAGTTGCCTGTGAATGTGGAGTTGGTGGCATGTGAAACCCGCATGTGGAGCATTCGTTTGTGTGGGATGCTCTACAGGTTCATTCCTAGATAATCACTCAAAGGGCACTAAGCATAGAGTGTGAAAACTGAGTTTCCTTGAGAGCTGCTTGGAAGCCTGATGGTGTGTGAAGTTAGTGAGCCAAATGGAGTTGTTCTCCCACAAGAACCACTCGGCTGATCCTTCTTCAATATGCCCTTCACCAACATGCAGTGTTTCCTTGATTGAATTAGCTCTCACACCAATATTTGCGTCTAGAGCCTTTGCATTGAGGGCTATCTGAAAACGGCTGTGGCGCTGAAGTTGCCTGTGAATGTGGAGTTGGTGGCATGTGAAACCCGCATGTGGAAGCATTCGTTTGTGTGGGATGCTCTACCAGGTTCATTCAGTCCTAGCCATACAAAGGGCACTAAGCATAGAGTGTGAAAACTGAGTTTCCTTGAGAGCTGCTTGGAAGCCTGATGGTGTGTGAAGTTAGTGAGCCAAATGGAGTTGTTCTCCCACAAGAACCACTCGGCTGATCCTTCTTCAATATGCCCTTCACCAACATGCAGTGTTTCCTTGATTGAATTAGCTCTCACACCAATATTTGCGTCTAGAGCCTTTGCATTGAGGGCTATCTGAAAACGGCTGTGGCGCTGAAGTTGCCTGTGAATGTGGAGTTGGTGGCATGTGAAACCCGCATGTGGAGCATTCGTTTGTGTGGGATGCTCTACCAGGTTCATTTCAGTCCTAGCCATACAAATGGCACTAAGCATAGAGTGTGAAAACTGAGTTTCCTTGAGAGCTGCTTGGAAGCCTGATGGTGTGTGAAGTTAGTGAGCCAAATGGAGTTGTTCTCCCACAAGAACCACTCGGCTGATCCTTCTTCAATATGCCTTCACCAACATGCAGTGTTTCCTTGATTGAATTAGCTCTCACACCAATATTTGCGTCTAGAGCCTTTGCATTGAGGGCTATCTGAAAACGGCTGTGGCGCTGAAGTTGCCTGTGAATGTGGAGTTGGTGGCATGTGAAACCCGCATGTGGAGCATTCGTTTGTGTGGGATGCTGACCAAGCTTCATTTCAGTCCTAGAACACAAAGGGCACTAAGCATAGAGTGTGAAAACTGAGTTTCCTTGAGAGCTGCTTGGAAGCCTGATGGTGTGTGAAGTTAGTGAGCCAAATGGAGTTGTTCTCCCACAAGAACCAATCGGCTGATCCTTCTTCAATATGCCCTTCACCAACATGCAGTGTTTCCTTGATTGAATTAGCTCTCACACCAATATTTGCGTCTAGAGCCTTTGCATTGAGGGCTATCTGAAAACGGCTGTGGCGCTGAAGTTGCCTGTGAATGTGGAGTTGGTGGCATGTGAAACCCGCATGTGGAGCATTCGTTTGTGTGGGATGCTCTAGCAGGTTCATTCCTAGATAGCACTCAAAGGGCACTAAGCATAGAGTGTGAAAACTGAGTTTCCTTGAGAGCTGCTTGGAAGCCTGATGGTGTGTGAAGTTAGTGAGCCAAATGGAGTTGTTCTCCCACAAGAACCACTCGGCTGATCCTTCTTCAATATGCCCTTCACCAACATGCAGTGTTTCCTTGATTGAATTAGCTCTCACACCAATATTTGCGTCTAGAGCCTTTGCATTGAGGGCTATCTGAAAACGGCTGTGGCGCTGAAGTTGCCTGTGAATGTGGAGTTGGTGGCATGTGAAACCCGCATGTGGAGCATTCGTTTGTGTGGGATGCTCTACCAGGTTCATTCAGTCCTAGCCATACAAAGGGCACTAAGCATAGAGTGTGAAAACTGAGTTTCCTTGAGAGCTGCTTGGAAGCCTGATGGTGTGTGAAGTTAGTGAGCCAAATGGAGTTGTTCTCCCACAAGAACCACTCGGCTGATCCTTCTTCAATATGCCCTTCACCAACATGCAGTGTTTCCTTGATTGAATTAGCTCTCACACCAATATTTGCGTCTAGAGCCTTTGCATTGAGGGCTATCTGAAACGGCTGTGGCGCTGAAGTTGCCTGTGAATGTGGAGTTGGTGGCATGTGAAACCCGCATGTGGAGCATTCGTTTGTGTGGGATGCTGACCAAGCTTCATTTCAGTCCTAGGTACACAAAGGCACTAAGCATAGAGTGTGAAAACTGAGTTTCCTTGAGAGCTGCTTGGAAGCCTGATGGTGTGTGAAGTTAGTGAGCCAAATGGAGTTGTTCTCCCACAAGAACCACTCGGCTGATCCTTCTTCAATATGCCCTTCACCAACATGCAGTGTTTCCTTGATTGAATTAGCTCTCACACCAATATTTGCGTCTAGAGCCTTTGCATTGAGGGCTATCTGAAAACGGCTGTGGCGCTGAAGTTGCCTGTGAATGTGGAGTTGGTGGCATGTGAAACCCGCATGTGGAGCATTCGTTTGTGTGGGATGCTGACCAAGCTTCATTTCAGTCCTAGGTACACAAAGGGCACTAAGCATAGAGTGTGAAAACTGAGTTTCCTTGAGAGCTGCTTGGAAGCCTGATGGTGTGTGAAGTTAGTGAGCCAAATGGAGTTGTTCTCCCACAAGAACCACTCGGCTGATCCTTCTTCAATATGCCCTTCACCAACATGCAGTGTTTCCTTGATTGAATTAGCTCTCACACCAATATTTGCGTCTAGAGCCTTTGCATTGAGGGCTATCTGAAAACGGCTGTGGCGCTGAAGTTGCCTGTGAATGTGGAGTTGGTGGCATGTGAAACCCGCATGTGGAGCATTCGTTTGTGTGGGATGCTCTACCAGGTTCATTTCAGTCCTAGCCTTACAAAGGGCACTAAGCATAGAGTGTGAAAACTGAGTTTCCTTGAGAGCTGCTTGGAAGCCTGATGGTGTGTGAAGTTAGTGAGCAAATGGAGTTGTTCTCCCACAAGAACCACTCGGCTGATCCTTCTTCAATATGCCCTTCACCAACATGCAGTGTTTCCTTGATTGAATTAGCTCTCACACCAATATTTGCGTCTAGAGCCTTTGCATTGAGGGCTATCTGAAAACGGCTGTGGCGCTGAAGTTGCCTGTGAATGTGGAGTTGGTGGCATGTGAAACCCGCATGTGGAGCATTCGTTTGTGTGGGATGCTCTACCAGCTTCATTTCAGTCCTAGCATACAAAGGCACTAAGCATAGAGTGTGAAAACTGAGTTTCCTTGAGAGCTGCTTGGAAGCCTGATGGTGTGTGAAGTTAGTGAGCCAAATGGAGTTGTTCTCCCACAAGAACCACTCGGCTGATCCTTCTTCAATATGCCCTTCACCAACATGCAGTGTTTCCTTGATTGAATTAGCTCTCACACCAATATTTGCGTCTAGAGCCTTTGCATTGAGGGCTATCTGAAAACGGCTGTGGCGCTGAAGTTGCCTGTGAATGTGGAGTTGGTGGCATGTGAAACCCGCATGTGGAGCATTCGTTTGTGTGGGATGCTCTACCAGGTTCATTCCTAGTAGCACTAAAAGGGCACTAAGCATAGAGTGTGAAAACTGAGTTTCCTTGAGAGCTGCTTGGAAGCCTGATGGTGTGTGAAGTTAGTGAGCCAAATGGAGTTGTTCTCCCACAAGAACCACTCGGCTGATCCTTCTTCAATATGCCCTTCACCAACATGCAGTGTTTCCTTGATTGAATTAGCTCTCACACCAATATTTGCGTCTAGAGCCTTTGCATTGAGGGCTATCTGAAAACGGCTGTGGCGCTGAAGTTGCCTGTGAATGTGGAGTTGGTGGCATGTGAAACCCGCATGTGGAGCATTCGTTTGTGTGGGATGCTCTACCAGGTTCATTCCTAGATAATGCACTCAAAGGGCACTAAGCATAGAGTGTGAAAACTGAGTTTCCTTGAGAGCTGCTTGGAAGCCTGATGGTGTGTGAAGTTAGTGAGCCAAATGGAGTTGTTCTCCCACAAGAACCACTCGGCTGATCCTTCTTCAATATGCCCTTCACCAACATGCAGTGTTTCCTTGATTGAATTAGCTCTCACACCAATATTTGCGTCTAGAGCCTTTGCATTGAGGGCTATCTGAAAACGGCTGTGGCGCTGAAGTTGCCTGTGAATGTGGAGTTGGTGGCATGTGAAACCCGCATGTGGAAGCATTCGTTTGTGTGGGATGCTCTACCAGGTTCATTTCAGTCCTAGCCATACAAAGGGCACTAAGCATAGAGTGTGAAAACTGAGTTTCCTTGAGAGCTGCTTGGAAGCCTGATGGTGTGTGAAGTTAGTGAGCCAAATGGAGTTGTTCTCCCACAAGAACCACTCGGCTGATCCTTCTTCAATATGCCCTTCACCAACATGCAGTGTTTCCTTGATTGAATTAGCTCTCACACCAATATTTGCGTCTAGAGCCTTTGCATTGAGGGCTATCTGAAAATGGCTGTGGCGCTGAAGTTGCCTGTGAATGTGGAGTTGGTGGCATGTGAAACCCGCATGTGGAGCATTCGTTTGTGTGGGATGCTCTACCAGGTTCATTCTAGATAATGCACTCAAAGGGCACTAAGCATAGAGTGTGAAAACTGAGTTTCCTTGAGAGCTGCTTGGAAGCCTGATGGTGTGTGAAGTTAGTGAGCCAAATGGAGTTGTTCTCCCACAAGAACCACTCGGCTGATCCTTCTTCAATATGCCCTTCACCAACATGCAGTGTTTCCTTGATTGAATTAGCTCTCACACCAATATTTGCGTCTAGAGCCTTTGCATTGAGGGCTATCTGAAAACGGCTGTGGCGCTGAAGTTGCCTGTGAATGTGGAGTTGGTGGCATGTGAAACCCGCATGTGGAGCATTCGTTTGTGTGGGATGCTGACCAAGCTTCATTTCAGTCCTAGGTACACAAAGGGCACTAAGCATAGAGTGTGAAAACTGAGTTTCCTTGAGAGCTGCTTGGAAGCCTGATGGTGTGTGAAGTTAGTGAGCCAAATGGAGTTGTTCTCCCACAAGAACCACTCGGCTGATCCTTCTTCAATATGCCCTTCACCAACATGCAGTGTTTCCTTGATTGAATTAGCTCTCACACCAATATTTGCGTCTAGAGCCTTTGCATTGAGGGCTATCTGAAAACGGCTGTGGCGCTGAAGTTGCCTGTGAATGTGGAGTTGGTGGCATGTGAAACCCGCATGTGGAGCATTCGTTTGTGTGGGATGCTGACCAGCTCATTTCAGTCCTAGGTACACAAAGGGCACTAAGCATAGAGTGTGAAAACTGAGTTTCCTTGAGAGCTGCTTGGAAGCCTGATGGTGTGTGAAGTTAGTGAGCCAAATGGAGTTGTTCTCCCACAAGAACCACTCGGCTGATCCTTCTTCAATATGCCCTTCACCAACATGCAGTGTTTCCTTGATTGAATTAGCTCTCACACCAATATTTGCGTCTAGAGCCTTTGCATTGAGGGCTATCTGAAAACGGCTGTGGCGCTGAAGTTGCCTGTGAATGTGGAGTTGGTGGCATGTGAAACCCGCATGTGGAGCATTCGTTTGTGTGGGATGCTCTACCAGGTTCATTCCTAGATAATGCACTCAAAGGGCACTAAGCATAGAGTGTGAAAACTGAGTTTCCTTGAGAGCTGCTTGGAAGCCTGATGGTGTGTGAAGTTAGTGAGCCAAATGGAGTTGTTCTCCCACAAGAACCACTCGGCTGATCCTTCTTCAATATGCCCTTCACCAACATGCAGTGTTTCCTTGATTGAATTAGCTCTCACACCAATATTTGCGTCTAGAGCCTTTGCATTGAGGGCTATCTGAAAACGGCTGTGGCGCTGAAGTTGCCTGTGAATGTGGAGTTGGTGGCATGTGAAACCCGCATGTGGAGCATTCGTTTGTGTGGGATGCTGACCAGCTTCATTCATCCTAGGTAGCACAAAGGGCACTAAGCATAGAGTGTGAAAACTGAGTTTCCTTGAGAGCTGCTTGGAAGCCTGATGGTGTGTGAAGTTAGTGAGCCAAATGGAGTTGTTCTCCCACAAGAACCACTCGGCTGATCCTTCTTCAATATGCCCTTCACCAACATGCAGTGTTTCCTTGATTGAATTAGCTCTCACACCAATATTTGCGTCTAGAGCCTTTGCATTGAGGGCTATCTGAAAACGGCTGTGGCGCTGAAGTTGCCTGTGAATGTGGAGTTGGTGGCATGTGAAACCCGCATGTGGAGCATTCGTTTGTGTGGGATGCTCTACCAGGTTCATTCCTAGATAATGCACTCAAAGGGCACTAAGCATAGAGTGTGAAAACTGAGTTTCCTTGAGAGCTGCTTGGAAGCCTGATGGTGTGTGAAGTTAGTGAGCCAAATGGAGTTGTTCTCCCACAAGAACCACTCGGCTGATCCTTCTTCAATATGCCCTTCACCAACATGCAGTGTTTCCTTGATTGAATTAGCTCTCACACCAATATTTGCGTCTAGAGCCTTTGCATTGAGGGCTATCTGAAAACGGCTGTGGCGCTGAAGTTGCCTGTGAATGTGGAGTTGGTGGCATGTGAAACCCGCATGTGGAGCATTCGTTTGTATGGGATGCTCTACCAGGTTCATTTCAGTCCTAGCCTTACAAAGGGCACTAAGCATAGAGTGTGAAAACTGAGTTTCCTTGAGAGCTGCTTGGAAGCCTGATGGTGTGTGAAGTTAGTGAGCCAAATGGAGTTGTTCTCCCACAAGAACCACTCGGCTGATCCTTCTTCAATATGCCCTTCACCAACATGCAGTGTTTCCTTGATTGAATTAGCTCTCACACCAATATTTGCGTCTAGAGCCTTTGCATTGAGGGCTATCTGAAAACGGCTGTGGCGCTGAAGTTGCCTGTGAATGTGGAGTTGGTGGCATGTGAAACCCGCATGTGGAGCATTCGTTTGTGTGGGATGCTCTACCAGGTTCATTCCTAGATAATGCACTCAAAGGGCACTAAGCATAGAGTGTGAAAACTGAGTTTCCTTGAGAGCTGCTTGGAAGCCTGATGGTGTGTGAAGTTAGTGAGCCAAATGGAGTTGTTCTCCCACAAGAACCACTCGGCTGATCCTTCTTCAATATGCCCTTCACCAACATGCAGTGTTTCCTTGATTGAATTAGCTCTCACACCAATATTTGCGTCTAGAGCCTTTGCATTGAGGGCTATCTGAAAACGGCTGTGGCGCTGAAGTTGCCTGTGAATGTGGAGTTGGTGGCATGTGAAACCCGCATGTGGAGCATTCGTATGTATGGGATGCTCTACCAGGTTCATTTCAGTCCTAGCCTTACAAAGGGCACTAAGCATAGAGTGTGAAAACTGAGTTTCCTTGAGAGCTGCTTGGAAGCCTGATGGTGTGTGAAGTTAGTGAGCCAAATGGAGTTGTTCTCCCACAAGAACCACTCGGCTGATCCTTCTTCAATATGCCCTTCACCAACATGCAGTGTTTCCTTGATTGAATTAGCTCTCACACCAATATTTGCGTCTAGAGCCTTTGCATTGAGGGCTATCTGAAAACGGCTGTGGCGCTGAAGTTGCCTGTGAATGTGGAGTTGGTGGCATGTGAAACCCGCATGTGGAGCATTCGTTTGTATGGGATGCTCTACCAGGTTCATTTCAGTCCTAGCCTTACAAAGGGCACTAAGCATAGAGTGTGAAAACTGAGTTTCCTTGAGAGCTGCTTGGAAGCCTGATGGTGTGTGAAGTTAGTGAGCCAAATGGAGTTGTTCTCCCACAAGAACCACTCGGCTGATCCTTCTTCAATATGCCCTTCACCAACATGCAGTGTTTCCTTGATTGAATTAGCTCTCACACCAATATTTGCGTCTAGAGCCTTTGCATTGAGGGCTATCTGAAAACGGCTGTGGCGCTGAAGTTGCCTGTGAATGTGGAGTTGGTGGCATGTGAAACCCGCATGTGGAGCATTCGTTTGTGTGGGATGCTCTACCAGGTTCATTTCAGTCCTTGCCATACAAAGGGCACTAAGCATAGAGTGTGAAAACTGAGTTTCCTTGAGAGCTGCTTGGAAGCCTGATGGTGTGAAGTTAGTGAGCCAAATGGAGTTGTTCTCCCACAAGAACCACTCGGCTGATCCTTCTTCAATATGCCCTTCACCAACATGCAGTGTTTCCTTGATTGAATTAGCTCTCACACCAATATTTGCGTCTAGAGCCTTTGCATTGAGGGCTATCTGAAAACGGCTGTGGCGCTGAAGTTGCCTGTGAATGTGGAGTTGGTGGCATGTGAAACCCGCATGTGGAGCATTCGTTTGTGTGGGATGCTCTACCAGGTTCATTTCTAGATAATGCACTCAAAGGGCACTAAGCATAGAGTGTGAAAACTGAGTTTCCTTGAGAGCTGCTTGGAAGCCTGATGGTGTGTGAAGTTAGTGAGCCAAATGGAGTTGTTCTCCCACAAGAACCACTCGGCTGATCCTTCTTCAATATGCCCTTCACCAACATGCAGTGTTTCCTTGATTGAATTAGCTCTCACACCAATATTTGCGTCTAGAGCCTTTGCATTGAGGGCTATCTGAAAACGGCTGTGGCGCTGAAGTTGCCTGTGAATGTGGAGTTGGTGGCATGTGAAACCCGCATGTGGAGCATTCTTTTGTGTGGGATGCTCTACCAGGTTCATTCCTAGATAATGCACACAAAGGGCACTAAGTATAGAGTGTGAAAACTGAGTTTCCTTGAGAGCTGCTTGGAAGCCTGATGGTGTGTGAAGTTAGTGAGCCAAATGGAGTTGTTCTGCCACAAGAACCACTCGGCTGATCCTTCTTCAATATGCCCTTCACCAACATGCAGTGTTTCCTTGATTGAATTAGCTCTCACACCAATATTTGCGTCTAGAGCCTTTGCATTGAGGGCTATCTGAAAACGGCTGTGGCGCTGAAGTTGCCTGTGAATGTGGAGTTGGTGGCATGTGAAACCCGCATGTGGAGCATTCGTTTGTGTGGGATGCTCTACCAGGTTCATTCCTAGATAATGCACTCAAAGGGCACTAAGCATAGAGTGTGAAAACTGAGTTTCCTTGAGAGCTGCTTGGAAGCCTGATGGTGTGTGAAGTTAGTGAGCCAAATGGAGTTGTTCTCCCACAAGAACCACTTGGCTGATCCTTCCTCAATATGCCCTTCACCAACATGCAGTTTTTCCTTGATTGAATTAGCTCTCACACCAATATTTGCGTCTAGAGCCTTTGCATTGAGGGCTATCTGAAAACGGCTGTGGCGCTGAAGCTGCCTGTGAATGTGGAGTTGGTGGCATGTGAAACCCGCATGTGGAGCATTCGTTTGTGTGGGATGCTCTACCAGGTTCATTCCTAGATAATGCACTCAAAGGGCACTAAGCATAGAGTGTGAAAACTGAGTTTCCTTGAGAGCTGCTTGGAAGCCTGATGGTGTGAAGTTAGTGAGCCAAATGGAGTTGTTCTCCCACAAGAACCACTCGGCTGATCCTTCTTCAATATGCCCTTCACCAACATGCAGTGTTTCCTTGATTGAATTAGCTCTCACACCAATATTTGCGTCTAGAGCCTTTGCATTGAGGGCTATCTGAAAACGGCTGTGGCGCTGAAGTTGTCTGTGAATGTGGAGTTGGTGGCATGTGAAACCCGCATGTGGAGCATTCGTTTGTGTGGGATGCTCTACCAGGTTCATTCCTAGATAATGCACTCAAAGGGCACTAAACATAGAGTGTGAAAACTGAGTTTCCTTGAGAGCTGCTTGGAAGCCTGATGGTGTGTGAAGTTAGTGAGCCAAATGGAGTTGTTCTCCCACAAGAACCACTCGGCTGATCCTTCTTCAATATGCCCTTCACCAACATGCAGTGTTTCCTTGATTGAATTAGCTCTCACACCAATATTTGCGTCTAGAGCCTTTGCATTGAGGGCTATCTGAAAACGGCTGTGGCGCTGAAGTTGCCTGTGAATGTGCAGTTGGTGGCATGTGAAACCCGCATGTGGAGCATTCGTTTGTGTGGGATGCTGACCAAGCTTCATTTCAGTCCTAGGCACACAAAGGGCACTAAGCATAGAGTGTGAAAACTGAGTTTCCTTGAGACCTGCTTGGAAGCCTGATGGTGTGTGAACTTAGTGAGCCAAATGGAGTTGTTCTCCCACAAGAACCACTCGGCTGATCCTTCTTCAATATGCCCTTCACCAACATGCAGTGTTTCCTTGATTGAATTAGCTCTCACACCAATATTTGCGTCTAGAGCCTTTGCATTGAGGGCTATCTGAAAACGGCTGTGGCGCTGAAGTTGCCTGTGAATGTGGAGTTGGTGGCATGTGAAACCCGCATGTGGAGCATTCGTATGTATGGGATGCTCTACCAGGTTCATTCCTAGATAATGCACACAAAGGGCACTAAGTATAGAGTGTGAAAACTGAGTTTCCTTGAGAGCTGCTTGGAAGCCTGATGGTGTGTGAAGTTAGTGAGCCAAATGGAGTTGTTCTCCCACAAGAACCACTCGGCTGATCCTTCTTCAATATGCCCTTCACCAACATGCAGTGTTTCCTTGATTGAATTAGCTCTCACACCAATATTTGCGTCTAGAGCCTTTGCATTGAGGGCTATCTGAAAACGGCTGTGGCGCTGAAGTTGCCTGTGAATGTGGAGTTGGTGGCATGTGAAACCCGCATGTGGAGCATTCGTTTGTGTGGGATGCTCTACCAGGTTCATTCCCAGATAATGCACTCAAAGGGCACTAAGCATAGAGTGTGAAAACTGAGTTTCCTTGAGAGCTGCTTGGAAGCCTGATGGTGTGTGAAGTTAGTGAGCCAAATGGAGTTGTTCTCCCACAAGAACCACTTGGCTGATCCTTCCTCAATATGCCCTTCACCAACATGCAGTTTTTCCTTGATTGAATTAGCTCTCACACCAATATTTGCGTCTAGAGCCTTTGCATTGAGGGCTATCTGAAAACGTCTGTGGCGCTGAAGTTGCCTGTGAATGTGGAGTTGGTGGCATGTGAAACCCGCATGTGGAGCATTCGTTTGTGTGGGATGCTCTACCAGGTTCATTCCTAGATAATGCACTCAAAGGGCACTAAGCATAGAGTGTGAAAACTGAGTTTCCTTGAGAGCTGCTTGGAAGCCTGATGGTGTGTGAAGTTAGTGAGCCAAATGGAGTTGTTCTCCCACAAGAACCACTTGGCTGATCCTTCTTCAATATGCCCTTCACCAACATGCAGTGTTTCCTTGATTGAATTAGCTCTCACACCAATATTTGCGTCTAGAGCCTTTGCATTGAGGGCTATCTGAAAACGGCTGTGGCGCTGAAGTTGTCTGTGAATGTGCAGTTGGTGGCATGTGAAACCCGCATGTGGAGCATTCGTTTGTGTGGGATGCTCTACCAGGTTCATTCCTAGATAATGCACTCAAAGGGCACTAAACATAGAGTGTGAAAACTGAGTTTCCTTGAGAGCTGCTTGGAAGCCTGATGGTGTGTGAAGTTAGTGAGCCAAATGGAGTTGTTCTCCCACAAGAACCACTCGGCTGATCCTTCTTCAATATGCCCTTCACCAACATGCAGTGTTTCCTTGATTGAATTAGCTCTCACACCAATATTTGCGTCTAGAGCCTTTGCATTGAGGGCTATCTGAAAACGTCTGTGGCGCTGAAGTTGCCTGTGAATGTGGAGTTGGTGGCATGTGAAACCCGCATGTGGAGCATTCGTTTGTGTGGGATGCTCTACCAGGTTCATTCCTAGATAATGCACTCAAAGGGCACTAAGCATAGAGTGTGAAAACTGAGTTTCCTTGAGAGCTGCTTGGAAGCCTGATGGTGTGTGAAGTTAGTGAGCCAAATGGAGTTGTTCTCCCACAAGAACCACTCAGCTGATCCTTCTTCAATATGCCCTTCACCAACATGCAGTGTTTCCTTGATTGAATTAGCTCTCACACCAATATTTGCGTCTAGAGCCTTTGCATTGAGGGCTATCTGAAAACGGCTGTGGCGCTGAAGTTGCCTGTGAATGTGGAGTTGGTGGCATGTGAAACCCGCATGTGGAGCATTCTTTTGTGTGGGATGCTCTACCAGGTTCATTCCTAGATAATGCACACAAAGGGCACTAAGCATAGAGTGTGAAAACTGAGTTTCCTTGAGAGCTGCTTGGAAGCCTGATGGTGTGTGAAGTTAGTGAGCCAAATGGAGTTGTTCTCCCACAAGAACCACTCGGCTGATCCTTCTTCAATATGCCCTTCACCAACATGCAGTGTTTCCTTGATTGAATTAGCTCTCACACCAATATTTGCGTCTAGAGCCTTTGCATTGAGGGCTATCTGAAAACGGCTGTGGCGCTGAAGTTGCCTGTGAATGTGGAGTTGGTGGCATGTGAAACCCGCATGTGGAGCATTCGTTTGTGTGGGATGCTCTACCAGGTTCATTCCTAGATAATGCACTCAAAGGGCACTAAGCATAGAGTGTGAAAACTGAGTTTCCTTGAGAGCTGCTTGGAAGCCTGATGGTGTGTGAAGTTAGTGAGCCAAATGGAGTTTTTCTCCCACAAGAACCACTTGGCTGATCCTTCTTCAATATGCCCTTCACCAACATGCAGTGTTTCCTTGATTGAATTAGCTCTCACACCAATATTTGCGTCTAGAGCCTTTGCATTGAGGGCTATCTGAAAACGGCTGTGGCGCTGAAGTTGCCTGTGAATGTGGAGTTGGTGGCATGTGAAACCCGCATGTGGAGCATTCGTTTGTGTGGGATGCTCTACCAGGTTCATTCCTAGATAATGTACTCAAAGGGCACTAAGCATAGAGTGTGAAAACTGAGTTTCCTTGAGAGCTGCTTGGAAGCCTGATGGTGTGTGAAGTTAGTGAGCCAAATGGAGTTGTTCTGCCACAAGAACCACTCGGCTGATCCTTCTTCAATATGCCCTTCACCAACATGCAGTGTTTCCTTGATTGAATTAGCTCTCACACCAATATTTGCGTCTAGAGCCTTTGCATTGAGGGCTATCTGAAAACGGCTGTGGCGCTGAAGTTGCCTGTGAATGTGGAGTTGGTGGCATGTGAAACCCGCATGTGGAGCATTCGTTTGTGTGGGATGCTGTACCAGGTTCATTCCTAGATAATGCACTCAAAGGGCACTAAGCATAGAGTGTGAAAACTGAGTTTCCTTGAGAGCTGCTTGGAAGCCTGATGCTGTGTGAAGTTAGTGAGCCAAATGGAGTTGTTCTCCCACAAGAACCACTCGGCTGATCCTTCTTCAATATGCCCTTCACCAACATGCAGTGTTTCCTTGATTGAATTAGCTCTCACACCAATATTTGCGTCTAGAGCCTTTGCATTGAGGGCTATCTGAAAACGGCTGTGGCGCTGAAGTTGCCTGTGAATGTGGAGTTGGTGGCATGTGAAACCCGCATGTGGAGCATTCGTTTGTGTGGGATGCTCTACCAGGTTCATTTCTAGATAATGCACTCAAAGGGCACTAAGCATAGAGTGTGAAAACTGAGTTTCCTTGAGAGCTGCTTGGAAGCCTGATGGTGTGTGAAGTTAGTGAGCCAAATGGAGTTGTTCTCCCACAAGAACCACTCGGCTGATCCTTCTTCAATATGCCCTTCACCAACATGCAGTGTTTCCTTGATTGAATTAGCTCTCACACCAATATTTGCGTCTAGAGCCTTTGCATTGAGGGCTATCTGAAAACGGCTGTGGCGCTGAAGTTGCCTGTGAATGTGCAGTTGGTGGCATGTGAAACCCGCATGTGGAGCATTCGTTTGTGTGGGATGCTCTACCAGGTTCATTCCTAGATAATGCACTCAAAGGGTACTAAACATAGAGTGTGAAAACTGAGTTTCCTTGAGAGCTGCTTGGAAGCCTGATGGTGTGTGAAGTTAGTGAGCCAAATGGAGTTGTTCTCGCACAAGAACCACTCGGCTGATCCTTCTTCAATATGCCCTTCACCAACATGCAGTGTTTCCTTGATTGAATTAGCTCTCACACCAATATTTGTGTCTAGAGCCTTTGCATTGAGGGCTATCTGAAAACGGCTGTGGCGCTGAAGTTGCCTGTGAATGTGGAGTTGGTGGCATGTGAAACCCGCATGTGGAGCATTCTTTTGTGTGGGATGCTCTACCAGGTTCATTCCTAGATAATGCACTCAAAGGGCACTAAGCATAGAGTGTGAAAACTGAGTTTCCTTGAGAGCTGCTTGGAAGCCTGATGGTGTGTGAAGTTAGTGAGCCAAATGGAGTTGTTCTCCCACAAGAACCACTCGGCTGATCCTTCTTCAATATGCCCTTCACCAACATGCAGTGTTTCCTTGATTGAATTAGCTCTCACACCAATATTTGCGTCTAGAGCCTTTGCATTGAGGGCTATCTGAAAACGTCTGTGGCGCTGAAGTTGCCTGTGAATGTGGAGTTGGTGGCATGTGAAACCCGCATGTGGAGCATTCGTTTGTGTGGGATGCTCTACCAGGTTCATTCCTAGATAATGCACTCAAAGGGCACTAAGCATAGAGTGTGAAAACTGAGTTTCCTTGAGAGCTGCTTGGAAGCCTGATGGTGTGTGAAGTTAGTGAGCCAAATGGAGTTTTTCTCCCACAAGAACCACTTGGCTGATCCTTCTTCAATATGCCCTTCACCAACATGCAGTGTTTCCTTGATTGAATTAGCTCTCACACCAATATTTGCGTCTAGAGCCTTTGCATTGAGGGCTATCTGAAAACGGCTGTGGCGCTGAAGTTGCCTGTGAATGTGGAGTTGGTGGCATGTGAAACCCGCATGTGGAGCATTCGTTTGTGTGGGATGCTCTACCAGGTTCATTCCTAGATAATGTACTCAAAGGGCACTAAGCATAGAGTGTGAAAACTGAGTTTCCTTGAGAGCTGCTTGGAAGCCTGATGGTGTGTGAAGTTAGTGAGCCAAATGGAGTTGTTCTCCCACAAGAACCACTCGGCTGATCCTTCTTCAATATGCCCTTCACCAACATGCAGTGTTTCCTTGATTGAATTAGCTCTCACACCAATATTTGCGTCTAGAGCCTTTGCATTGAGGGCTATCTGAAAACGGCTGTGGCGCTGAAGTTGCCTGTGAATGTGGAGTTGGTGGCATGTGAAACCCGCATGTGGAGCATTCGTTTGTGTGGGATGCTGTACCAGGTTCATTCCTAGATAATGCACTCAAAGGGCACTAAGCATAGAGTGTGAAAACTGAGTTTCCTTGAGAGCTGCTTGGAAGCCTGATGCTGTGTGAAGTTAGTGAGCCAAATGGAGTTGTTCTCCCACAAGAACCACTCGGCTGATCCTTCTTCAATATGCCCTTCACCAACATGCAGTGTTTCCTTGATTGAATTAGCTCTCACACCAATATTTGCGTCTAGAGCCTTTGCATTGAGGGCTATCTGAAAACGGCTGTGGCGCTGAAGTTGCCTGTGAATGTGGAGTTGGTGGCATGTGAAACCCGCATGTGGAGCATTCGTTTGTGTGGGATGCTCTACCAGGTTCATTTCTAGATAATGCACTCAAAGGGCACTAAGCATAGAGTGTGAAAACTGAGTTTCCTTGAGAGCTGCTTGGAAGCCTGATGGTGTGTGAAGTTAGTGAGCCAAATGGAGTTGTTCTCCCACAAGAACCACTCGGCTGATCCTTCTTCAATATGCCCTTCACCAACATGCAGTGTTTCCTTGATTGAATTAGCTCTCACACCAATATTTGCGTCTAGAGCCTTTGCATTGAGGGCTATCTGAAAACGGCTGTGGCGCTGAAGTTGCCTGTGAATGTGCAGTTGGTGGCATGTGAAACCCGCATGTGGAGCATTCGTTTGTGTGGGATGCTCTACCAGGTTCATTCCTAGATAATGCACTCAAAGGGTACTAAACATAGAGTGTGAAAACTGAGTTTCCTTGAGAGCTGCTTGGAAGCCTGATGGTGTGTGAAGTTAGTGAGCCAAATGGAGTTGTTCTCGCACAAGAACCACTCGGCTGATCCTTCTTCAATATGCCCTTCACCAACATGCAGTGTTTCCTTGATTGAATTAGCTCTCACACCAATATTTGTGTCTAGAGCCTTTGCATTGAGGGCTATCTGAAAACGGCTGTGGCGCTGAAGTTGCCTGTGAATGTGGAGTTGGTGGCATGTGAAACCCGCATGTGGAGCATTCTTTTGTGTGGGATGCTCTACCAGGTTCATTCCTAGATAATGCACTCAAAGGGCACTAAGCATAGAGTGTGAAAACTGAGTTTTCTTGAGAGCTGCTTGGAAGCCTGATGGTGTGAAGTTAGTGAGCCAAATGGAGTTGTTCTCCCACAAGAACCACTTGGCTGATCCTTCTTCAATATGCCCTTCACCAACATGCAGTGTTTCCTTGATTGAATTAGCTCTCACACCAATATTTGCGTCTAGAGCCTTTGCATTGAGGGCTATCTGAAAATGGCTGTGGCGCTGAAGTTGCCTGTGAATGTGGAGTTGGTGGCATGTGAAACCCGAATGTGGAGCATTCGTTTGTGTGGGATGCTCTACCAGGTTCATTCCTAGATAATGCACTCAAAGGGCACTAAGCATAGAGTGTGAAAACTGAGTTTCCTTGAGAGCTGCTTGGAAGCCTGATGGTGTGTGAAGTTAGTGAGCCAAATGGAGTTGTTCTCCCACAAGAACCACTCGGCTGATCCTTCTTCAATATGCCCTTCACCAACATGCAGTGTTTCCCTTGATTGAATTAGCTCTCACACCAATATTTGCGTCTAGAGCCTTTGCATTGAGGGCTATCTGAAAACGGCTGTGGCGCTGAAGTTGCCTGTGAATGTGGAGTTGGTGGCATGTGAAACCCGCATGTGGAGCATTCGTTTGTGTGGGATGCTGTACCAGGTTCATTCCTAGATAATGCACTCAAAGGGCACTAAGCATAGAGTGTGAAAACTGAGTTTCCTTGAGAGCTGCTTGGAAGCCTGATGGTGTGTGAAGTTAGTGAGCCAAATGGAGTTGTTCTGCCACAAGAACCACTCGGCTGATCCTTCTTCAATATGCCCTTCACCAACATGCAGTGTTTCCTTGATTGAATTAGCTCTCACACCAATATTTGCGTCTAGAGCCTTTGCATTGAGGGCTATCTGAAAACGGCTGTGGCGCTGAAGTTGCCTGTGAATGTGGAGTTGGTGGCATGTGAAACCCGCATGTGGAGCATTCTTTTGTGTGGGATGCTCTACCAGGTTCATTCCTAGATAATGCACTCAAAGGGTACTAAGCATAGAGTGTGAAAACTGAGTTTCCTTGAGAGCTGCTTGGAAGCCTGATGGTGTGTGAAGTTAGTGAGCCAAATGGAGATGTTCTCCCACAAGAACCACTTGGCTGATCCTTCTTCAATATGCCCTTCACCAACATGCAGTGTTTCCTTGATTGAATTAGCTCTCACACCAATATTTGCGTCTAGAGCCTTTGCATTGAGGGCTATCTGAAAACGGCTGTGGCGCTGAAGTTGCCTGTGAATATGCAGTTGGTGGCATGTGAAACCCGCATGTGGACCATTCGTTTGTGTGGGATGCTCTACCAGGTTCATTCCTAGATAATGCACTCAAAGCGCACTAAGCATAGAGTGTGAAAACTGAGTTTCCTTGAGAGCTGCTTGGAAGCCTGATGGTGTGTGAAGTTAGTGAGCCAAATGGAGTTGTTCTGCCACAAGAACCACTCGGCTGATCCTTCTTCAATATGCCC
Organism: Ochotona princeps; assembly: GCF_030435755.1. NCBI lineage: Eukaryota > Metazoa > Chordata > Mammalia > Lagomorpha > Ochotonidae > Ochotona > Ochotona princeps. The sequence goes on along the minus strand of NW_026701068.1, from coordinate 38,625 downwards.
TTCACCAACATGCAGTGTTTCCTTGATTGAATTAGCTCTCACACCAATATTTGCGTCTAGAGCCTTTGCATTGAGGGCTATCTGAAAACGGCTGTGGCGCTGAAGTTGCCTGTGAATGTGGAGTTGGTGGCATGTGAAACCCGCATGTGGAGCATTCTTTTGTGTGGGATGCTCTACCAGGTTCATTCCTAGATAATGCACTCAAAGGGTACTAAGCATAGAGTGTGAAAACTGAGTTTCCTTGAGAGCTGCTTGGAAGCCTGATGGTGTGTGAAGTTAGTGAGCCAAATGGAGATGTTCTCCCACAAGAACCACTTGGCTGATCCTTCTTCAATATGCCCTTCACCAACATGCAGTGTTTCCTTGATTGAATTAGCTCTCACACCAATATTTGCGTCTAGAGCCTTTGCATTGAGGGCTATCTGAAAACGGCTGTGGCGCTGAAGTTGCCTGTGAATATGCAGTTGGTGGCATGTGAAACCCGCATGTGGACCATTCGTTTGTGTGGGATGCTCTACCAGGTTCATTCCTAGATAATGCACTCAAAGCGCACTAAGCATAGAGTGTGAAAACTGAGTTTCCTTGAGAGCTGCTTGGAAGCCTGATGGTGTGTGAAGTTAGTGAGCCAAATGGAGTTGTTCTCCCACAAGAACCACTTGGCTGATCCTTCTTCAATATGCCCTTCACCAACATGCAGTGTTTCCTTGATTGAATTAGCTCTCACACCAATATTTGCGTCTAGAGCCTTTGCATTGAGGGCTATCTGAAAAGGGCTGTGGCGCTGAAGTTGCCTCTGAATGTGGAGTTGGTGGCATGTGAAACCCGCATGTGGAGCATTCGTTTGTGTGGGATGCTCTACCAGGTTCATTCCTAGATAATGTACTCAAAGGGCACTAAACATAGAGTGTGAAAACTGAGTTTCCTTGAGAGCTGCTTGGAAGCCTGATGGTGTGTGAAGTTAGTGAGCCAAATGGAGTTGTTCTCCCACAAGAACCACTTGGCTGATCCTTCTTCAATATGCCCTTCACCAACATGCAGTGTTTCCTTGATTGAATTAGCTCTCACACCAATATTTGCGTCTAGAGCCTTTGCATTGAGGGCTGTCTGAAAACGGCTGTGGCGCTGAAGTTGCCTGTGAATGTGGAGTTGGTGGCATGTGAAACCCGCATGTGGAGCATTCTTTTGTGTGGGATGCTCTACCAGGTTCATTCCTAGATAATGCACTCAAAGGGCACTAAGCATAGAGTGTGAAAACTGAGTTTCCTTGAGAGCTGCTTGGAAGCCTGATGGTGTGAAGTTAGTGAGCCAAATGGAGTTGTTCTCCCACAAGAACCGCTTGGCTGATCCTTCTTCAATATGCCCTTCACCAACATGCAGTGTTTCCTTGATTGAATTAGCTCTCACACCAATATTTGCGTCTAGAGCCTTTGCATTGAGGGCTATCTGAAAAGGGCTGTGGCGCTGAAGTTGCCTGTGAATGTGGAGTTGGTGGCATGTGAAACCCGAATGTGGAGCATTCGTTTGTGTGGGATGCTCTACCAGGTTCATTCCTAGATAATGCACTCAAAGGGCACTAAGCATAGAGTGTGAAAACTGAGTTTCCTTGAGAGCTGCTTGGAAGCCTGATGGTGTGTGAAGTTAGTGAGCCAAATGGAGTTGTTCTCCCACAAGAACCACTCGGCTGATCCTTCTTCAATATGCCCTTCACCAACATGCAGTGTTTCCTTGATTGAATTAGCTCTCACACCAATATTTGCGTCTAGAGCCTTTGCATTGAGGGCTATCTGAAAACGGCTGTGGCGCTGAAGTTGCCTGTGAATGTGGAGTTGGTGGCATGTGAAACCCGCATGTGGAGCATTCGTTTGTGTGGGATGCTCTACCAGGTTCATTCCTAGATAATGCACTCAAAGGGCACTAAGCATAGAGTGTGAAAACTGAGTTTCCTTGAGAGCTGCTTGGAAGCCTGATGGTGTGTGAAGTTAGTGAGCCAAATGGAGTTGTTCTGCCACAAGAACCACTCGGCTGATCCTTCTTCAATATGCCCTTCACCAACATGCAGTGTTTCCTTGATTGAATTAGCTCTCACACCAATATTTGCGTCTAGAGCCTTTGCATTGAGGGCTATCTGAAAACGGCTGTGGCGCTGAAGTTGCCTGTGAATGTGGAGTTGGTGGCATGTGAAATCCGCATGTGGAGCATTCTTTTGTGTGGGATGCTCTACCAGGTTCATTCCTAGATAATGCACTCAAAGGGTACTAAGCATAGAGTGTGAAAACTGAGTTTCCTTGAGAGCTGCTTGGAAGCCTGATGGTGTGTGAAGTTAGTGAGCCAAATGGAGATGTTCTCCCACAAGAACCACTTGGCTGATCCTTCTTCAATATGCCCTTCACCAACATGCAGTGTTTCCTTGATTGAATTAGCTCTCACACCAATATTTGCGTCTAGAGCCTTTGCATTGAGGGCTATCTGAAAACGGCTGTGGCGCTGAAGTTGTCTGTGAATATGCAGTTGGTGGCATGTGAAACCCGCATGTGGAGCATTCGTGTGTGTGGGATGCTCTACCAGGTTCATTCCTAGATAATGCACTCAAAGGGCACTAAACATAGAGTGTGAAAACTGAGTTTCCTTGAGAGCTGCTTGGAAGCCTGATGGTGTGTGAAGTTAGTGAGCCAAATGGAGTTGTTCTCCCACAAGAACCACTCGGCTGATCCTTCTTCAATATGCCCTTCACCAACATGCAGTGTTTCCTTGATTGAATTAGCTCTCACACCAATATTTGCGTCTAGAGCCTTTGCATTGAGGGCTATCTGAAAACGGCTGTGGCGCTGAAGTTGCCTGTGAATGTGGAGTTGGTGGCATGTGAAACCCGCATGTGGAGCATTCGTTTGTGTGGGATGCTCTACCAGGTTCATTCCTAGATAATGCACTCAAAGGGCACTAAGCATAGAGTGTGAAAACTGAGTTTCCTTGAGAGCTGCTTGGAAGCCTGATGGTGTGTGAAGTTAGTGAGCCAAATGGAGTTGTTCTCCCACAAGATCCACTTGGCTGATCCTTCTTCAATATGCCCTTCACCAACATGCAGTGTTTCCTTGATTGAATTAGCTCTCACACCAATATTTGCGTCTAGAGCCTTTGCATTGAGGGCTATCTGAAAACGTCTGTGGCGCTGAAGTTGCCTGTGAATGTGGAGTTGGTGGCATGTGAAACCCGCATGTGGAGCATTCGTTTGTGTGGGATGCTCTACCAGGTTCATTCCTAGATAATGCACTCAAAGGGCACTACGCTTAGAGTGTGAAAACTGAGTTTCCTTGAGAGCTGCTTGGAAGCCTGATGGTGTGTGAAGTTAGTGAGCCAAATGGAGTTGTTCTCCAACAAGAACCACTTGGCTGATCCTTCTTCAATATGCCCTTCACCAACATGCAGTGTTTCCTTGATTGAATTAGCTCTCACACCAATATTTGCGTCTATAGCCTTTGCATTGAGGGCTATCTGAAAACGGCTGTGGCGCTGAAGTTGCCTGTGAATGTGGAGTTGGTGGCATGTGAAACCCGCATGTGAAGCATTCGTTTGTGTGGGATGCTCTACCAGGTTCATTCCTAGATAATGTACTCAAAGGGCACTAAACATAGAGTGTGAAAACTGAGTTTCCTTGAGAGCTGCTTGGAAGCCTGATGGTGTGTGAAGTTAGTGAGCAAATGGAGTTGTTCTCCCACAAGAACCACTCGGCTGATCCTTCTTCAATATGCCCTTCAGCAACATGCAGTGTTTCCTTGATTGAATTAGCTCTCACACCAATATTTGCGTCTAGAGCCTTTGCATTGAGGGCTATCTGAAAACGGCTGTGGCGCTGAAGTTGCCTGTGAATGTGGAGTTGGTGGCATGTGAAACCCGCATGTGGAGCATTCGTTTGTGTGGGATGCTCTACAGGTTCATTTCAGTCCTAGCCATACAAAGGGCACTAAGCATAGAGTGTGAAAACTGAGTTTCCTTGAGAGCTGCTTGGAAGCCTGATGGTGTGTGAAGTTAGTGAGCCAAATGGAGTTGTTCTCCCACAAGAACCACTTGGCTGATCCTTCTTCAATATGCCCTTCACCAACATGCAGTGTTTCCTTGATTGAATTAGCTCTCACACCAATATTTGCGTCTAGAGCCTTTGCATTGAGGGCTATCTGAAAAGGGCTGTGGCGCTGAAGTTGCCTCTGAATGTGGAGTTGGTGGCATGTGAAACCCGCATGTGGAGCATTCGTTTGTGTGGGATGCTCTACCAGGTTCATTCCTAGATAATGTACTCAAAGGGCACTAAACATAGAGTGTGAAAACTGAGTTTCCTTGAGAGCTGCTTGGAAGCCTGATGGTGTGTGAACTTAGTGAGCCAAATGGAGTTGTTCTCCCACAAGAACCACTTGGCTGATCCTTCTTCAATATGCCCTTCACCAACATGCAGTGTTTCCTTGATTGAATTAGCTCTCACACCAATATTTGCGTCTAGAGCCTTTGCATTGAGGGCTGTCTGAAAACGGCTGTGGCGCTGAAGTTGCCTGTGAATGTGGAGTTGGTGGCATGTGAAACCCGCATGTGGAGCATTCGTTTGTGTGGGATGCTCTACCAGGTTCATTCCTAGATAATGCACTCAAAGGGCACTAAGCATAGAGTGTGAAAACTGAGTTTCCTTGAGAGCTGCTTGGAAGCCTGATGCTGTGTGAAGTTAGTGAGCCAAATGGAGTTGTTCTCCCACAAGAACCACTCGGCTGATCCTTCTTCAATATGCCCTTCACCAACATGCAGTGTTTCCTTGATTGAATTAGCTCTCACACCAATATTTGCGTCTAGAGCCTTTGCATTGAGGGCTATCTGAAAACGGTTGTGGCGCTGAAGTTGCCTGTGAATGTGGAGTTGGTGGCATGTGAAACCCGCATGTGGAGCATTCGTTTGTGTGGGATGCTCTACCAGGTTCATTCCTAGATAATGTACTCAAAGGGCACTAAACATAGAGTGTGAAAACTGAGTTTCCTTGAGAGCTGCTTGCAAGCCTGATGGTGTGTGAAGTTAGTGAGCCAAATGGAGTTGTTCTCCCACAAGAACCAGTCGGCCGATCCTTCTTCAATATGCCCTTCACCAACATGCAGTGTTTCCTTGATTGAATTAGCTCTCACACCAATATTTGCGTCTAGAGCCTTTGCATTGAGGGCTATCTGAAAACGGCTGTGGCGCTGAAGTTGCCTGTGAATGTGCAGTTGGTGGCATGTGAAACCCGCATGTGGAGCATTCTTTTGTGTGGGATGCTCTACCAGGTTCATTCCTAGATAATGCACTCAAAGGGCACTAAACATAGAGTGTGAAAACTGAGTTTCCTTGAGAGCTGCTTGGAAGCCTGATGGTGTGTGAAGTTAGTGAGCCAAATGGAGTTGTTCTCCCACAAGAACCACTCGGCTGATCCTTCTTCAATATGCCCTTCACCAACATGCAGTGTTTCCTTGATTGAATTAGCTCTCACACCAATATTTGCGTCTAGAGCCTTTGCATTGAGGGCTATCTGAAAACGGCTGTGGCGCTGAAGTTACCTGTGAATGTGGAGTTGGTGGCATGTGAAACCCGCATGTGGAGCATTCGTTTGTGTGGGATGCTCTACCAGGTTCATTCCTAGATAATGCACTCAAAGGGCACTAAGCATAGAGTGTGAAAACTGAGTTTCCTTGAGAGCTGCTTGGAAGCCTGATGGTGTGTGAAGTTAGTGAGCCAAATGGAGTTGTTCTCCCACAAGAACCACTTGGCTGATCCTTCTTCAATATGCCCTTCACCAACATGCAGTGTTTCCTTGATTGAATTAGCTCTCACACCAATATTTGCGTCTAGAGCCTTTGCATTGAGGGCTATCTGAAAACGGCTGTGGCGCTGAAGTTGCCTGTGAATGTGGAGTTGGTGGCATGTGAAACCCGCATGTGGAGCATTCGTTTGTGTGGGATGCTCTACCAGGTTCATTCCTAGATAATGTACTCAAAGGGCACTAAACATAGAGTGTGAAAACTGAGTTTCCTTGAGAGCTGCTTGGAAGCCTGATGGTGTGTGAAGTTAGTGAGCCAAATGGAGTTGTTCTCCCACAAGAACCACTCGGCTGATCCTTCTTCAATATGCCCTTCACCAACATGCAGTGTTTCCTTGATTGAATTAGCTCTCACACCAATATTTGCGTCTAGAGCCTTTGCATTGAGGGCTATCTGAAAACGGCTGTGGCGCTGAAGTTGCCTGTGAATGTGGAGTTGGTGGCATGTGAAACCCGCATGTGGAGCATTCGTTTGTGTGGGATGCTCTACCAGGTTCATTGCTAGATAATGCACTCAAAGGGCACTAAGCATAGAGTGTGAAAACTGAGTTTCCTTGAGAGCTGCTTGGAAGCCTGATGGTGTGTGAAGTTAGTGAGCCAAATGGAGTTGTTCTCCCACAAGAACCACTCGGCTGATCCTTCTTCAACATGCCCTTCACCAACATGCAGTGTTTCCTTGATTGAATTAGCTCTCACACAATATTTGCGTCTAGAGCCTTTGCATTGAGGGCTATCTGAAAACGGCTGTGGCGCTGAAGTTGCCTGTGAATGTGGAGTTGGTTTCATGTGAAACCCGCATGTGGAGCATTCTTTTGTGTGGGATGCTCTACCAGGTTCATTCCTAGATAATGCTCTCAAAGGGCACTAAACATAGAGTGTGAAAACTGAGTTTCCTTGAGAGCTGCTTGGAAGCCTGATGGTGTGTGAAGTTAGTGAGCCAAATGGAGTTGTTCTCCCACAAGAACCACTCGGCTGATCCTTCTTCAATATGCCCTTCACCAACATGCAGTGTTTCCTTGATTGAATTAGCTCTCACACCAATATTTGCGTCTAGAGCCTTTGCATTGAGGGCTATCTGAAAACGGCTGTGGCGCTGAAGTTGCCTGTGAATGTGGAGTTGGTGGCAGTGAAACCCGCATGTGGAGCATTCTTTTGTGTGGGATGCTCTACCAAGCTTCATTTCAGTCCTAGGCACACAAAGAGCACTAAGCATAGAGTGTGAAAACTGAGTTTCCTTGAGAGCTGCTTGGAAGCCTGATGGTGTGTGAAGTTAGTGAGCCAAATGGAGTTGTTCTCCCACAAGAACCGCTCGGCTGATCCTTCTTCAATATGCCCTTCACCAACATGCAGTGTTTCCTTGATTGAATTAGCTCTCACACCAATATTTGCGTCTAGAGCCTTTGCATTGAGGGCTATCTGAAAACGGCTGTGGCGCTGAAGTTGCCTGTGAATGTGGAGTTGGTGGCATGTGAAACCCACATTTGGAGCATTCGTATGTGTGGGATGCTCTACCAGGTTCATTCCTAGATAATGCACTCAAAGGGCACTAAGCATAGAGTGTGAAAACTGAGTTTCCTTGAGAGCTGCTTGGAAGCCTGATGGTGTGTGAAGTTAGTGAGCCAAATGGAGTTGTTCTCCCACAAGAACCACTTGGCTGATCCTTCTTCAATATGCCCTTCACCAACATGCAGTGTTTCCTTGATTGAATTAGCTCTCACACCAATATTTGCGTCTAGAGCCTTTGCATTGAGGGCTATCTGAAAACGGCTGTGGCGCTGAAGTTGCCTGTGAATGTGGAGTTGGTGGCATGTGAAACCCGCATGTGGAGCATTCGTTTGTGTGGGATGCTCTACCAGGTTCATTCCTAGATAATGTACTCAAAGGGCACTAAACATAGAGTGTGAAAACTGAGTTTCCTTGAGAGCTGCTTGGAAGCCTGATGGTGTGTGAAGTTAGTGAGCCAAATGGAGTTGTTCTCCCACAAGAACCACTCGGCTGATCCTTCTTCAATATGCCCTTCACCAACATGCAGTGTTTCCTTGATTGAATTAGCTCTCACACCAATATTTGCGTCTAGAGCCTTTGCATTGAGGGCTATCTGAAAACGGCTGTGGCGCTGAAGTTGCCTGTGAATGTGGAGTTGGTGGCATGTGAAACCCGCATGTGGAGCATTCGTTTGTGTGGGATGCTCTACCAGGTTCATTGCTAGATAATGCACTCAAAGGGCACTAAGCATAGAGTGTGAAAACTGAGTTTCCTTGAGAGCTGCTTGGAAGCCTGATGGTGTGTGAAGTTAGTGAGCCAAATGGAGTTGTTCTCCCACAAGAACCACTCGGCTGATCCTTCTTCAACATGCCCTTCACCAACATGCAGTGTTTCCTTGATTGAATTAGCTCTCACACCAATATTTGCGTCTAGAGCCTTTGCATTGAGGGCTATCTGAAAACGGCTGTGGCGCTGAAGTTGCCTGTGAATGTGGAGTTGGTTTCATGTGAAACCCGCATGTGGAGCATTCTTTTGTGTGGGATGCTCTACCAGGTTCATTCCTAGATAATGCACTCAAAGGGCACTAAACATAGAGTGTGAAAACTGAGTTTCCTTGAGAGCTGCTTGGAAGCCTGATGGTGTGTGAAGTTAGTGAGCCAAATGGAGTTGTTCTCCCACAAGAACCACTCGGCTGATCCTTCTTCAATATGCCCTTCACCAACATGCAGTGTTTCCTTGATTGAATTAGCTCTCACACCAATATTTGCGTCTAGAGCCTTTGCATTGAGGGCTATCTGAAAACGGCTGTGGCGCTGAAGTTGCCTGTGAATGTGGAGTTGGTGGCAGTGAAACCCGCATGTGGAGCATTCTTTTGTGTGGGATGCTCTACCAAGCTTCATTTCAGTCCTAGGCACACAAAGAGCACTAAGCATAGAGTGTGAAAACTGAGTTTCCTTGAGAGCTGCTTGGAAGCCTGATGGTGTGTGAAGTTAGTGAGCCAAATGGAGTTGTTCTCCCACAAGAACCACTCGGCTGATCCTTCTTCAATATGCCCTTCACCAACATGCAGTGTTTCCTTGATTGAATTAGCTCTCACACCAATATTTGCGTCTAGAGCCTTTGCATTGAGGGCTATCTGAAAACGGCTGTGGCGCTGAAGTTACCTGTGAATGTGGAGTTGGTGGCATGTGAAACCCGCATGTGGAGCATTCGTTTGTGTGGGATGCTCTACCAGGTTCATTCCTAGATAATGCACTCAAAGGGCACTAAGCATAGAGTGTGAAAACTGAGTTTCCTTGAGAGCTGCTTGGAAGCCTGATGGTGTGTGAAGTTAGTGAGCCAAATGGAGTTGTTCTCCCACAAGAACCACTTGGCTGATCCTTCTTCAATATGCCCTTCACCAACATGCAGTGTTTCCTTGATTGAATTAGCTCTCACACCAATATTTGCGTCTAGAGCCTTTGCATTGAGGGCTATCTGAAAACGGCTGTGGCGCTGAAGTTGCCTGTGAATGTGGAGTTGGTGGCATGTGAAACCCGCATGTGGAGCATTCGTTTGTGTGGGATGCTCTACCAGGTTCATTCCTAGATAATGTACTCAAAGGGCACTAAACATAGAGTGTGAAAACTGAGTTTCCTTGAGAGCTGCTTGGAAGCCTGATGGTGTGTGAAGTTAGTGAGCCAAATGGAGTTGTTCTCCCACAAGAACCACTCGGCTGATCCTTCTTCAATATGCCCTTCACCAACATGCAGTGTTTCCTTGATTGAATTAGCTCTCACACCAATATTTGCGTCTAGAGCCTTTGCATTGAGGGCTATCTGAAAACGGCTGTGGCGCTGAAGTTGCCTGTGAATGTGGAGTTGGTGGCATGTGAAACCCGCATGTGGAGCATTCGTTTGTGTGGGATGCTCTACCAGGTTCATTGCTAGATAATGCACTCAAAGGGCACTAAGCATAGAGTGTGAAAACTGAGTTTCCTTGAGAGCTGCTTGGAAGCCTGATGGTGTGTGAAGTTAGTGAGCCAAATGGAGTTGTTCTCCCACAAGAACCACTCGGCTGATCCTTCTTCAACATGCCCTTCACCAACATGCAGTGTTTCCTTGATTGAATTAGCTCTCACACAATATTTGCGTCTAGAGCCTTTGCATTGAGGGCTATCTGAAAACGGCTGTGGCGCTGAAGTTGCCTGTGAATGTGGAGTTGGTTTCATGTGAAACCCGCATGTGGAGCATTCTTTTGTGTGGGATGCTCTACCAGGTTCATTCCTAGATAATGCACTCAAAGGGCACTAAACATAGAGTGTGAAAACTGAGTTTCCTTGAGAGCTGCTTGGAAGCCTGATGGTGTGTGAAGTTAGTGAGCCAAATGGAGTTGTTCTCCCACAAGAACCACTCGGCTGATCCTTCTTCAATATGCCCTTCACCAACATGCAGTGTTTCCTTGATTGAATTAGCTCTCACACCAATATTTGCGTCTAGAGCCTTTGCATTGAGGGCTATCTGAAAACGGCTGTGGCGCTGAAGTTGCCTGTGAATGTGGAGTTGGTGGCAGTGAAACCCGCATGTGGAGCATTCTTTTGTGTGGGATGCTCTACCAAGCTTCATTTCAGTCCTAGGCACACAAAGAGCACTAAGCATAGAGTGTGAAAACTGAGTTTCCTTGAGAGCTGCTTGGAAGCCTGATGGTGTGTGAAGTTAGTGAGCCAAATGGAGTTGTTCTCCCACAAGAACCGCTCGGCTGATCCTTCTTCAATATGCCCTTCACCAACATGCAGTGTTTCCTTGATTGAATTAGCTCTCACACCAATATTTGCGTCTAGAGCCTTTGCATTGAGGGCTATCTGAAAACGGCTGTGGCGCTGAAGTTGCCTGTGAATGTGGAGTTGGTGGCATGTGAAACCCACATTTGGAGCATTCGTATGTGTGGGATGCTCTACCAGGTTCATTCCTAGATAATGCACTCAAAGGGCACTAAGCATAGAGTGTGAAAACTGAGTTTCCTTGAGAGCTGCTTGGAAGCCTGATGGTGTGTGAAGTTAGTGAGCCAAATGGAGTTGTTCTCCCACAAGAACCACTTGGCTGATCCTTCTTCAATATGCCCTTCACCAACATGCAGTGTTTCCTTGATTGAATTAGCTCTCACACCAATATTTGCGTCTAGAGCCTTTGCATTGAGGGCTATCTGAAAACGGCTGTGGCGCTGAAGTTGCCTGTGAATGTGGAGTTGGTGGCATGTGAAACCCGCATGTGGAGCATTCGTTTGTGTGGGATGCTCTACCAGGTTCATTCCTAGATAATGTACTCAAAGGGCACTAAACATAGAGTGTGAAAACTGAGTTTCCTTGAGAGCTGCTTGGAAGCCTGATGGTGTGTGAAGTTAGTGAGCCAAATGGAGTTGTTCTCCCACAAGAACCACTCGGCTGATCCTTCTTCAATATGCCCTTCACCAACATGCAGTGTTTCCTTGATTGAATTAGCTCTCACACCAATATTTGCGTCTAGAGCCTTTGCATTGAGGGCTATCTGAAAACGGCTGTGGCGCTGAAGTTGCTGTGAATGTGGAGTTGGTGGCATGTGAAACCCCGCATGTGGAGCATTCGTTTGTGTGGGATGCTCTACCAGGTTCATTGCTAGATAATGCACTCAAAGGGCACTAAGCATAGAGTGTGAAAACTGAGTTTCCTTGAGAGCTGCTTGGAAGCCTGATGGTGTGTGAAGTTAGTGAGCCAAATGGAGTTGTTCTCCCACAAGAACCACTCGGCTGATCCTTCTTCAACATGCCCTTCACCAACATGCAGTGTTTCCTTGATTGAATTAGCTCTCACACCAATATTTGCGTCTAGAGCCTTTGCATTGAGGGCTATCTGAAAACGGCTGTGGCGCTGAAGTTGCCTGTGAATGTGGAGTTGGTTTCATGTGAAACCCGCATGTGGAGCATTCTTTTGTGTGGGATGCTCTACCAGGTTCATTCCTAGATAATGCACTCAAAGGGCACTAAACATAGAGTGTGAAAACTGAGTTTCCTTGAGAGCTGCTTGGAAGCCTGATGGTGTGTGAAGTTAGTGAGCCAAATGGAGTTGTTCTCCCACAAGAACCACTCGGCTGATCCTTCTTCAATATGCCCTTCACCAACATGCAGTGTTTCCTTGATTGAATTAGCTCTCACACCAATATTTGCGTCTAGAGCCTTTGCATTGAGGGCTATCTGAAAACGGCTGTGGCGCTGAAGTTGCCTGTGAATGTGGAGTTGGTGGCAGTGAAACCCGCATGTGGAGCATTCTTTTGTGTGGGATGCTCTACCAAGCTTCATTTCAGTCCTAGGCACACAAAGAGCACTAAGCATAGAGTGTGAAAACTGAGTTTCCTTGAGAGCTGCTTGGAAGCCTGATGGTGTGTGAAGTTAGTGAGCCAAATGGAGTTGTTCTCCCACAAGAACCACTCGGCTGATCCTTCTTCAATATGCCCTTCACCAACATGCAGTGTTTCCTTGATTGAATTAGCTCTCACACCAATATTTGCGTCTAGAGCCTTTGCATTGAGGGCTATCTGAAAACGGCTGTGGCGCTGAAGTTGCCTGTGAATGTGGAGTTGGTGGCATGTGAAACCCGCATGTGGAGCATTCGTTTGTGTGGGATGCTCTACCAGGTTCATTTCAGTCCTAGCCATACAAAGGGCACTAAGCATAGAGTGTGAAAACTGAGTTTCCTTGAGAGCTGCTTGGAAGCCTGATGGTGTGTGAAGTTAGTGAGCCAAATGGAGTTGTTCTCCCCACAAGAACCACTTGGCTGATCCTTCTTCAATATGCCCTTCACCAACATGCAGTGTTTCCTTGATTGAATTAGCTCTCACACCAATATTTGCGTCTAGAGCCTTTGCATTGAGGGCTATCTGAAAACGGCTGTGGCGCTGAAGTTGCCTGTGAATGTGGAGTTGGTGGCATGTGAAACCCGCATGTGGAGCATTCGTTTGTGTGGGATGCTCTACCAGGTTCATTCCTAGATAATGCACTCAAAGGGCACTAAGCATAGAGTGTGAAAACTGAGTTTCCTTGAGAGCTGCTTGGAAGCCTGATGGTGTGTGAAGTTAGTGAGCCAAATGGAGTTGTTCTCCCACAAGAACCACTCGGCTGATCCTTCTTCAATATGCCCTTCACCAACATGCAGTGTTTCCTTGATTGAATTAGCTCTCACACCAATATTTGCGTCTAGAGCCTTTGCATTGAGGGCTATCTGAAAACGGCTGTGGCGCTGAAGTTGCCTGTGAAAGTGGAGTTGGTGGCATGTGAAACCCGCATGTGAGCATTCGTTTGTGTGGGATGCTCTACCAGGTTCATTGCTAGATAATGCACTCAAAGGGCACTAAGCAGCATAGAGTGTGAAAACTGAGTTTCCTTGAGAGCTGCTTGGAAGCCTGATGGTGTGTGAAGTTAGTGAGCCAAATGGAGTTGTTCTCCCACAAGAACCACTTGGCTGATCCTTCTTCAATATGCCCTTCACCAACATGCAGTGTTTCCTTGATTGAATTAGCTCTCACACCAATATTTGCGTCTAGAGCCTTTGCATTGAGGGCTATCTGAAAAGGGCTGTGGCGCTGAAGTTGCCTGTGAATGTGGAGTTGGTGGCATGTGAAACCCGCATGTGGAGCATTCGTTTGTGTGGGATGCTCTACCAGGTTCATTTCAGTCCTAGCCATACAAAGGGCACTAAGCATAGAGTGTGAAAACTGAGTTTCCTTGAGAGCTGCTTTTAAGCCTGATGGTGTGTGAAGTTAGGGAGCCAAATGGAGTTGTTCTCCCACAAGAACCACTCGGCTGATCCTTCTTCAATATGCCCTTCACCAACATGCAGTGTTTCCTTGATTGAATTAGCTCTCACACCAATATTTGCGTCTAGAGCCTTTGCATTGAGGGCTATCTGAAAATGGCTGTGGCGCTGAAGTTGCCTGTGAATGTGGAGTTGGTGGCATGTGAAACCCGCATGTGGAGCATTCGTTTGTGTGGGATGCTCTACCAGGTTCATTGCTAGATAATGCACTCAAAGGGCACTAAGCATAGAGTGTGAAAACTGAGTTTCCTTGAGAGCTGCTTGGAAGCCTGATGGTGTGTGAAGTTAGTGAGCCAAATGGAGTTGTTCTCCCACAAGAACCACTCGGCTAATCCTTCTTCAATATGCCCTTCACCAACATGCAGTGTTTCCTTGATTGAATTAGCTCTCACACCAATATTTGCGTCTAGAGCCTTTGCATTGAGGGCTATCTGAAAATGGCTGTGGCGCTGAAGTTGCCTGTGAATGTGGAGTTGGTGGCATGTGAAACCCGCATGTGGAGCATTCGTTTGTGTGGGATGCTCTACCAGGTTCATTCCTAGATAATGCACTCAAAGGGCACTAAGCATAGAGTGTGAAAACTGAGTTTCCTTGAGAGCTGCTTGGAAGCCTGATGGTGTGTGAAGTTAGTGAGCCAAATGGAGTTGTTCTCCCACAAGAACCACTCAGCTGATCCTTCTTCAATATGCCCTTCACCAACATGCAGTGTTTCCTTGATTGAATTAGCTCTCACACCAATATTTGCGTCTAGAGCCTTTGCATTGAGGGCTATCTGAAAACGGCTGTGGCGCTGAAGTTGCCTGTGAATGTGGAGTTGGTGGCATGTGAAACCCGCATGTGGAGCATTCGTTTGTGTGGGATGCTCTACCAGGTTCATTCCTAGATAATGCACTCAAAGGGCACTAAGCATAGAGTGTGAAAACTGAGTTTCCTTGAGAGCTGCTTGGAAGCCTGATGGTGTGTGAAGTTAGTGAGCCAAATGGAGTTGTTCTCCCACAAGAACCACTCGGCTGATCCTTCTTCAATATGCCCTTCACCAACATGCAGTGTTTCCTTGATTGAATTAGCTCTCACACCAATATTTGCGTCTAGAGCCTTTGCATTGAGGGCTATCTGAAAACGGCTGTGGCGCTGAAGTTGCCTGTGAATGTGGAGTTGGTGGCATGTGAAACCCGCATGTGGAGCATTCGTTTGTGTGGGATGCTCTACCAGGTTCATTTCAGTCCTAGCCATACAAAGGGCACTAAGCATAGAGTGTGAAAACTGAGTTTCCTTGAGAGCTGCTTGGAAGCCTGATGGTGTGTGAAGTTAGTGAGCCAAATGGAGTTGTTCTCCAACAAGAACCACTCGGCTGATCCTTCTTCAATATGCCCTTCACCAACATGCAGTGTTTCCTTGATTGAATTAGCTCTCACACCAATATTTGCGTCTAGAGCCTTTGCATTGAGGGCTATCTGAAAACGGCTGTGGCGCTGAAGTTGCCTGTGAATGTGGAGTTGGTGGCAGTGAAACCCGCATGTGGAGCATTCGTTTGTGTGGGATGCTCTACCAGGTTCATTCCTAGATAATGCACTCAAAGGGCACTAAGCATAGAGTGTGAAAACTGAGTTTCCTTGAGAGCTGCTTGGAAGCCTGATGGTGTGTGAAGTTAGTGAGCCAAATGGAGTTGTTCTCCCACAAGAACCACTCGGCTAATCCTTCTTCAATATGCCCTTCACCAACATGCAGTGTTTCCTTGATTGAATTAGCTCTCACACCAATATTTGCGTCTAGAGCCTTTGCATTGAGGGCTATCTGAAAACGGCTGTGGCGCTGAAGTTGCCTGTGAATGTGGAGTTGGTGGCATGTGAAACCCGCATGTGGAGCATTCGTTTGTGTGGGATGCTCTACCAGGTTCATTTCAGTCCTAGCCATACAAAGGGCACTAAGCATAGAGTGTGAAAACTGAGTTTCCTTGAGAGCTGCTTGGAAGCCTGATGGTGTGTGAAGTTAGGGAGCCAAATGGAGTTGTTCTCCCACAAGAACCACTTGGCTGATCCTTCTTCAATATGCCCTTCACCAACATGCAGTGTTTCCTTGATTGAATTAGCTCTCACACCAATATTTGCGTCTAGAGCCTTTGCATTGAGGGCTATCTGAAAATGGCTGTGGCGCTGAAGTTGCCTGTGAATGTGGAGTTGGTGGCATGTGAAACCCGCATGTGGAGCATGCGTTTGTGTGGGATGCTTTACCAGGTTCATTCCTAGATAATGCACTCAAAGGGCACTAAGCATAGAGTGTGAAAACTGAGTTTCCTTGAGAGCTGCTTGGAAGCCTGATGGTGTGTGAAGTTAGTGAGCCAAATGGAGTTGTTCTCCCACAAGAACCACTCGGCTGATCCTTCTTCAATATGCCCTTCACCAACATGCAGTGTTTCCTTGATTGAATTAGCTCTCACACCAATATTTGCGTCTAGAGCCTTTGCATTGAGGGCTATCTGAAAACGGCTGTGGCGCTGAAGTTGACTGTGAATGTGGAGTTGGTGGCATGTGAAACCCGCATGTGGAGCATTCGTTTGTGTGGGATGCTCTACCAGGTTCATTGCTAGATAATGCAATCAAAGGGCACTAAGCATAGAGTGTGAAAACTGAGTTTCCTTGAGAGCTGCTTGGAAGCCTGATGGTGTGTGAAGTTAGTGAGCCAAATGGAGTTGTTCTCCCACAAGAACCACTCGGCTGATCCTTCTTCAATATGCCCTTCACCAACATGCTGTGTTTCCTTGATTGAATTAGCTCTCACACCAATATTTGCGTCTAGAGCCTTTGCATTGAGGGCTATCTGAAAACGGCTGTGGCGCTGAAGTTGCCTGTGAATGTGGAGTTGGTGGCATGTGAAACCCGCATGTGGAGCATTCGTTTGTGTGGGATGCTCTACCAGGTTCATTTCAGTCCTAGCCATACAAAGGGCACTAAGCATAGAGTGTGAAAACTGAGTTTCCTTGAGAGCTGCTTGGAAGCCTGATGGTGTGTGAAGTTAGTGAGCCAAATGGAGTTGTTCTCCCACAAGAACCACTTGGCTGATCCTTCTTCAATATGCCCTTCACCAACATGCAGTGTTTCCTTGATTGAATTAGCTCTCACACCAATATTTGCGTCTAGAGCCTTTGCATTGAGGGCTATCTGAAAATGGCTGTGGCGCTGAAGTTGCCTGTGAATGTGGAGTTGGTGGCATGTGAAACCCGCATGTGGAGCATTCGTTTGTGTGGGATGCTCTACCAGGTTCATTCCTAGATAATGCACTCAAAGGGCACTAAGCATAGAGTGTGAAAACTGAGTTTCCTTGAGAGCTGCTTGGAAGCCTGATGGTGTGTGAAGTTAGTGAGCCAAATGGAGTTGTTCTCCCACAAGAACCACTCGGCTGATCCTTCTTCAATATGCCCTTCACCAACATGCAGTGTTTCCTTGATTGAATTAGCTCTCACACCAATATTTGCGTCTAGAGCCTTTGCATTGAGGGCTATCTGAAAACGGCTGTGGCGCTGAAGTTGCCTGTGAATGTGGAGTTGGTGGCATGTGAAACCCGCATGTGGAGCATTCGTTTGTGTGGGATGCTCTACCAGGTTCATTCCTAGATAATGCACTCAAAGGGCACTAAGCATAGAGTGTGAAAACTGAGTTTCCTTGAGAGCTGCTTGGAAGCCTGATGGTGTGTGAAGTTAGTGAGCCAAATGGAGTTGTTCTCCCACAAGAACCACTCGGCTGATCCTTCTTCAATATGCCCTTCACCAACATGCAGTGTTTCCTTGATTGAATTAGCTCTCACACCAATATTTGCGTCTAGAGCCTTTGCATTGAGGGCTATCTGAAAACGGCTGTGGCGCTGAAGTTGCCTGTGAATGTGGAGTTGGTGGCATGTGAAACCCGCATGTGGAGCATTCGTTTGTGTGGGATGCTCTACCAGGTTCATTTCAGTCCTAGCCATACAAAGGGCACTAAGCATAGAGTGTGAAAACTGAGTTTCCTTGAGAGCTGCTTGGAAGCCTGATGGTGTGTGAAGTTAGTGAGCCAAATGGAGTTGTTCTCCAACAAGAACCACTCGGCTGATCCTTCTTCAATATGCCCTTCACCAACATGCAGTGTTTCCTTGATTGAATTAGCTCTCACACCAATATTTGCGTCTAGAGCCTTTGCATTGAGGGCTATCTGAAAACGGCTGTGGCGCTGAAGTTGCCTGTGAATGTGGAGTTGGTGGCAGTGAAACCCGCATGTGGAGCATTCGTTTGTGTGGGATGCTCTACCAGGTTCATTCCTAGATAATGCACTCAAAGGGCACTAAGCATAGAGTGTGAAAACTGAGTTTCCTTGAGAGCTGCTTGGAAGCCTGATGGTGTGTGAAGTTAGTGAGCCAAATGGAGTTGTTCTCCCACAAGAACCACTCGGCTAATCCTTCTTCAATATGCCCTTCACCAACATGCAGTGTTTCCTTGATTGAATTAGCTCTCACACCAATATTTGCGTCTAGAGCCTTTGCATTGAGGGCTATCTGAAAACGGCTGTGGCGCTGAAGTTGCCTGTGAATGTGGAGTTGGTGGCATGTGAAACCCGCATGTGGAGCATTCGTTTGTGTGGGATGCTCTACCAGGTTCATTTCAGTCCTAGCCATACAAAGGGCACTAAGCATAGAGTGTGAAAACTGAGTTTCCTTGAGAGCTGCTTGGAAGCCTGATGGTGTGTGAAGTTAGGGAGCCAAATGGAGTTGTTCTCCCACAAGAACCACTTGGCTGATCCTTCTTCAATATGCCCTTCACCAACATGCAGTGTTTCCTTGATTGAATTAGCTCTCACACCAATATTTGCGTCTAGAGCCTTTGCATTGAGGGCTATCTGAAAACGGCTGTGGCGCTGAAGTTGCCTGTGAATGTGGAGTTGGTGGCATGTGAAACCCGCATGTGGAGCATGCGTTTGTGTGGGATGCTTTACCAGGTTCATTCCTAGATAATGCACTCAAAGGGCACTAAGCATAGAGTGTGAAAACTGAGTTTCCTTGAGAGCTGCTTGGAAGCCTGATGGTGTGTGAAGTTAGTGAGCCAAATGGAGTTGTTCTCCCACAAGAACCACTCGGCTGATCCTTCTTCAATATGCCCTTCACCAACATGCAGTGTTTCCTTGATTGAATTAGCTCTCACACCAATATTTGCGTCTAGAGCCTTTGCATTGAGGGCTATCTGAAAACGGCTGTGGCGCTGAAGTTGCCTGTGAATGTGGAGTTGGTGGCATGTGAAACCCGCATGTGGAGCATTCGTTTGTGTGGGATGCTCTACCAGGTTCATTCCTAGATAATGCACTCAAAGGGCACTAAGCATAGAGTGTGAAAACTGAGTTTCCTTGAGAGCTGCTTGGAAGCCTGATGGTGTGTGAAGTTAGTGAGCCAAATGGAGTTGTTCTCCCACAAGAACCACTCGGCTGATCCTTCTTCAATATGCCCTTCACCAACATGCTGTGTTTCCTTGATTGAATTAGCTCTCACACCAATATTTGCGTCTAGAGCCTTTGCATTGAGGGCTATCTGAAAACGGCTGTGGCGCTGAAGTTGCCTGTGAATGTGGAGTTGGTGGCATGTGAAACCCGCATGTGGAGCATTCGTTTGTGTGGGATGCTCTACCAGGTTCATTCCTAGATAATGCACTCAAAGGGCACTAAGCATAGAGTGTGAAAACTGAGTTTCCTTGAGAGCTGCTTGGAAGCCTGATGGTGTGTGAAGTTAGTGAGCCAAATGGAGTTGTTCTCCCACAAGAACCACTCGGCTGATCCTTCTTCAATATGCCCTTCACCAACATGCTGTGTTTCCTTGATTGAATTAGCTCTCACACCAATATTTGCGTCTAGAGCCTTTGCATTGAGGGCTATCTGAAAACGGCTGTGGCGCTGAAGTTGCCTGTGAATGTGGAGTTGGTGGCATGTGAAACCCGCATGTGGAGCATTCGTTTGTGTGGGATGCTCTACCAGGTTCATTCCTAGATAATGCACTCAAAGGGCACTAAGCATAGAGTGTGAAAACTGAGTTTCCTTGAGAGCTGCTTGGAAGCCTGATGGTGTGTGAAGTTAGTGAGCCAAATGGAGTTGTTCTCCCACAAGAACCACTCGGCTGATCCTTCTTCAATATGCCCTTCACCAACATGCAGTGTTTCCTTGATTGAATTAGCTCTCACACCAATATTTGCGTCTAGAGCCTTTGCATTGAGGGCTATCTGAAAACGGCTGTGGCGCTGAAGTTGCCTGTGAATGTGGAGTTGGTGGCATGTGAAACCCGCATGTGGAGCATTCGTTTGTGTGGGATGCTCTACCAGGTTCATTTCAGTCCTAGCCATACAAAGGGCACTAAGCATAGAGTGTGAAAACTGAGTTTCCTTGAGAGCTGCTTGGAAGCCTGATGGTGTGTGACGTTAGTGAGCCAAATGGAGTTGTTCTCCCACAAGAACCACTCGGCTGATCCTTCTTCAATATGCCCTTCACCAACATGCAGTGTTTCCTTGATTGAATTAGCTCTCACACCAATATTTGCGTCTAGAGCCTTTGCATTGAGGGCTATCTGAAAACGGCTGTGGCGCTGAAGTTGCCTGTGAATGTGGAGTTGGTGGCAGTGAAACCCGCATGTGGAGCATTCGTTTGTGTGGGATGCTCTACCAAGCTTCATTTCAGTCCTAGGCACACAAAGAGCACTAAGCATAGAGTGTGAAAACTGAGTTTCCTTGAGAGCTGCTTGGAAGCCTGATGGTGTGTGAAGTTAGTGAGCCAAATGGAGTTGTTCTCCCACAAGAACCACTCGGCTGATCCTTCTTCAATATGCCCTTCACCAACATGCAGTGTTTCCTTGATTGAATTAGCTCTCACACCAATATTTGCGTCTAGAGCCTTTGCATTGAGGGCTATCTGAAAACGGCTGTGGCGCTGAAGTTGCCTGTGAATGTGGAGTTGGTGGCATGTGAAACCCGCATGTGGAGCATTCGTTTGTGTGGGATGCTCTACCAGGTTCATTCCTAGATAATGCACACAAAGGGCACTAAGCATAGAGTGTGAAAACTGAGTTTCCTTGAGAGCTGCTTGGAAGCCTGATGGTGTGTGAAGTTAGTGAGCCAAATGGAGTTGTTCTCCCACAAGAACCACTCGGCTGATCCTTCTTCAATATGCCCTTCACCAACATGCAGTGTTTCCTTGATTGAATTAGCTCTCACACCAATATTTGCGTCTAGAGCCTTTGCATTGAGGGCTATCTGAAAACGGCTGTGGCGCTGAAGTTGCCTGTGAATGTGGAGTTGGTGGCATGTGAAACCCGCATGTGGAGCATTCGTTTGTGTGGGATGCTCTACCAGGTTCATTCCTAGATAATGCACTCAAAGGGCACTAAGCATAGAGTGTGAAAACTGAGTTTCCTTGAGAGCTGCTTGGAAGCCTGATGGTGTGTGAAGTTAGTGAGCCAAATGGAGTTGTTCTCCCACAAGAACCACTCGGCTGATCCTTCTTCAATATGCCCTTCACCAACATGCACTGTTTCCTTGATTGAATTAGCTCTCACACCAATATTTGCGTCTAGAGCCTTTGCATTGAGGGCTATCTGAAAACGGCTGTGGCGCTGAAGTTGCCTGTGAATGTGGAGTTGGTGGCATGTGAAACCCGCATGTGAAGCATTCGTTTGTGTGGGATGCTCTACCAGGTTCATTCCTAGATAATGCACTCAAAGGGCACTAAGCATAGAGTGTGAAAACTGAGTTTCCTTGAGAGCTGCTTGGAAGCCTGATGGTGTGTGAAGTTAGTGAGCCAAATGGAGTTGTTCTCCCACAAGAACCACTCGGCTGATCCTTCTTCAATATGCCCTTCACCAACATGCAGTGTTTCCTTGATTGAATTAGCTCTCACACCAATATTTGCGTCTAGAGCCTTTGCATTGAGGGCTATCTGAAAACGGCTGTGGCGCTGAAGTTGCCTGTGAATGTGGAGTTGGTGGCATGTGAAACCCGCATGTGGAGCATTCGTTTGTGTGGGATGCTCTACCAGGTTCATTTCAGTCCTAGCCATACAAAGGGCACTAAGCATAGAGTGTGAAAACTGAGTTTCCTTGAGAGCTGCTTGGAAGCCTGATGGTGTGTGAAGTTAGGGAGCCAAATGGAGTTGTTCTCCCACAAGAACCACTCGGCTGATCCTTCTTCAATATGCCCTTCACCAACATGCAGTGTTTCCTTGATTGAATTAGCTCTCACACCAATATTTGCGTCTAGAGCCTTTGCATTGAGGGCTATCTGAAAATGGCTGTGGCGCTGAAGTTGCCTGTGAATGTGGAGTTGGTGGCATGTGAAACCCGCATGTGGAGCATTCGTTTGTGTGGGATGCTTTACCAGGTTCATTCCTAGATAATGCACTCAAAGGGCACTAAGCATAGAGTGTGAAAACTGAGTTTCCTTGAGAGCTGCTTGGAAGCCTGATGGTGTGTGAAGTTAGTGAGCCAAATGGAGTTGTTCTCCCACAAGAACCACTCGGCTGATCCTTCTTCAATATGCCCTTCACCAACATGCAGTGTTTCCTTGATTGAATTAGCTCTCACACCAATATTTGCGTCTAGAGCCTTTGCATTGAGGGCTATCTGAAAACGGCTGTGGCGCTGAAGTTGCCTGTGAATGTGGAGTTGGTGGCATGTGAAACCCGCATGTGGAGCATTCGTTTGTGTGGGATGCTTTACCAGGTTCATTCCTAGATAATGCACTCAAAGGGCACTAAGCATAGAGTGTGAAAACTGAGTTTCCTTGAGAGCTGCTTGGAAGCCTGATGGTGTGTGAAGTTAGTGAGCCAAATGGAGTTGTTCTCCCACAAGAACCACTCGGCTGATCCTTCTTCAATATGCCCTTCACCAACATGCTGTGTTTCCTTGATTGAATTAGCTCTCACACCAATATTTGCGTCTAGAGCCTTTGCATTGAGGGCTATCTGAAAACGGCTGTGGCGCTGAAGTTGCCTGTGAATGTGGAGTTGGTGGCATGTGAAACCCGCATGTGGAGCATTCGTTTGTGTGGGATGCTCTACCAGGTTCATTCCTAGATAATGCACTCAAAGGGCACTAAGCATAGAGTGTGAAAACTGAGTTTCCTTGAGAGCTGCTTGGAAGCCTGATGGTGTGTGAAGTTAGTGAGCCAAATGGAGTTGTTCTCCCACAAGAACCACTCGGCTGATCCTTCTGCAATATGCCCTTCACCAACATGCTGTGTTTCCTTGATTGAATTAGCTCTCACACCAATATTTGCGTCTAGAGCCTTTGCATTGAGGGCTATCTGAAAACGGCTGTGGCGCTGAAGTTGCCTGTGAATGTGGAGTTGGTGGCATGTGAAACCCGCATGTGGAGCATTCGTTTGTGTGGGATGCTCTACCAGGTTCATTCCTAGATAATGCACTCAAAGGGCACTAAGCATAGAGTGTGAAAACTGAGTTTCCTTGAGAGCTGCTTGGAAGCCTGATGGTGTGTGAAGTTAGTGAGCCAAATGGAGTTGTTCTCCCACAAGAACCACTCGGCTAATCCTTCTTCAATATGCCCTTCACCAACATGCAGTGTTTCCTTGATTGAATTAGCTCTCACACCAATATTTGCGTCTAGAGCCTTTGCATTGAGGGCTATCTGAAAACGGCTGTGGCGCTGAAGTTGCCTGTGAATGTGGAGTTGGTGGCATGTGAAACCCGCATGTGGAGCATTCGTTTGTGTGGGATGCTCTACCAGGTTCATTTCAGTCCTAGCCATACAAAGGGCACTAAGCATAGAGTGTGAAAACTGAGTTTCCTTGAGAGCTGCTTGGAAGCCTGATGGTGTGTGAAGTTAGTGAGCCAAATGGAGTTGTTCTCCCACAAGAACCACTCGGCTGATCCTTCTTCAATATGCCCTTCACCAACATGCAGTGTTTCCTTGATTGAATTAGCTCTCACACCAATATTTGCGTCTAGAGCCTTTGCATTGAGGGCTATCTGAAAACGGCTGTGGCGCTGAAGTTGCCTGTGAATGTGCAGTTGGTGGCATGTGAAACCCGCATGTGGAGCATTCGTTTGTGTGGGATGTTCTACCAGGTTCATTTCAGTCCTAGCCATACAAAGGGCACTAAGCATAGAGTGTGAAAACTGAGTTTCCTTGAGAGCTGCTTGGAAGCCTGATCGTGTGTGAAGTTAGTGAGCCAAATGGAGTTGTTCTCCCACAAGAACCACTCGGCTGATCCTTCTTCAATATGCCCTTCACCAACATGCAGTGTTTCCTTGATTGAATTAGCTCTCACACCAATATTTGCGTCCAGAGCCTTTGCATTGAGGGCTATCTGAAAACGGCTGTGGCGCTGAAGTTGCCTGTGAATGTGGAGTTGGTGGCATGTGAAACCCGCATGTGGAGCATTCGTTTGTGTGGGATGCTCTACCAGGTTCATTCCTAGATAATGCACTCAAAGGGCACTAAACATAGAGTGTGAAAACTGAGTTTCCTTGAGAGCTGCTTGGAAGCCTGATGGTGTGTGAAGTTAGTGAGCCAAATGGAGTTGTTCTCCCACAAGAACCACTCGGCTGATCCTTCTTCAATATGCCCTTCACCAACATGCAGTGTTTCCTTGATTGAATTACCTCTCACACCAATATTTGCGTCTAGAGCCTTTGCATTGAGGGCTATCTGAAAACGGCTGTGGCGCTGAAGTTGCCTGTGAATGTGGAGTTGGTGGCATGTGAAACCCGCATGTGGAGCATTCGTTTGTGTGGGATGCTCTACCAAGCTTCATTTCAGTCCTAGGCACACAAAGAGCACTAAGCATAGAGTGTGAAAACTGAGTTTCCTTGAGAGCTGCTTGGAAGCCTGATGGTGTGTGAAGTTAGTGAGCCAAATGGAGTTGTTCTCCCACAAGAACCACTCGGCTGAACCTTCTTCAATATGCCCTTCACCAACATGCAGTGTTTCCTTGATTGAATTAGCTCTCACACCAATATTTGCGTCTAGAGCCTTTGCATTGAGGGCTATCTGAAAACGGCTGTGGCGCTGAAGTTGCCTGTGAATGTGGAGTTGGTGGCATGTGAAACCCGCATGTGGAGCATTCGTTTGTGTGGGATGCTCTACCAAGCTTCATTTCAGTCCTAGCCATACAAAGAGCACTAAGCATAGAGTGTGAAAACTGAGTTTCCTTGAGAGCTGCTTGGAAGCCTGATGGTGTGTGAAGTTAGTGAGCCAAATGGAGTTGTTCTCCCACAAGAACCACTCGGCTGATCCTTCTTCAATATGCCCTTCACCAACATGCAGTGTTTCCTTGATTGAATTAGCTCTCACACCAATATTTGCGTCTAGAGCCTTTGCATTGAGGGCTATCTGAAAACGGCTGTGGCGCTGAAGTTGCCTGTGAATGTGGAGTTGGTGGCATGTGAAACCCGCATGTGGAGCATTCGTTTGTGTGGGATGCTCTACCAGGTTCATTCCTAGATAATGCACTCAAAGGGCACTAAGCATAGAGTGTGAAAACTGAGTTTCCTTGAGAGCTGCTTGGAAGCCTGATGGTGTGTGAAGTTAGTGAGCCAAATGGAGTTGTTCTCCCACAAGAACCACTCGGCTGATCCTTCTTCAATATGCCCTTCACCAACATGCAGTGTTTCCTTGATTGAATTAGCTCTCACACCAATATTTGCGTCTAGAGCCTTTGCATTGAGGGCTATCTGAAAACGGCTGTGGCGCTGAAGTTGCCTGTGAATGTGCAGTTGGTGGCATGTGAAACCCGCATGTGGAGCATTCTTTTGTGTGGGATGCTCTACCAGGTTCATTCCTAGATAATGCACACAAAGGGCTCTAAGCATAGAGTGTGAAAACTGAGTTTCCTTGAGAGCTGCTTGGAAGCCTGATGGTGTGTGAAGTTAGTGCCCAATTGGAGTTGTTCTCCCACAAGAACCACTCGGCTGATCCTTCTTCAATATGCCCTTCACCAACATGCAGTGTTTCCTTGATTGAATTAGCTCTCACACCAATATTTGCGTCTAGAGCCTTTGCATTGAGGGCTATCTGAAAACGGCTGTGGCGCTGAAGTTGCCTGTGAATGTGGAGTTGGTGGCATGTGAAACCCGCATGTGGAGCATTCGTTTGTGTGGGATGCTCTACCAGGTTCATTCCTAGATAATGCACTCAAAGGGCACTAAGCATAGAGTGTGAAAACTGAGTTTCCTTGAGAGCTGCTTGGAAGCCTGATGGTGTGTGAAGTTAGTGAGCCAAATGGAGTTGTTCTCCCACAAGAACCACTCGGCTGATCCTTCTTCAATATGCCCTTCACCAACATGCAGTGTTTCCTTGATTGAATTAGCTCTCACACCAATATTTGCGTCTAGAGCCTTTGCATTGAGGGCTATCTGAAAACGGCTGTGGCGCTGAAGTTGCCTGTGAATGTGGAGTTGGTGGCATGTGAAACCCGCATGTGGAGCATTCGTTTGTGTGGGATGCTCTACCAAGCTTCATTTCAGTCCTAGGCACACAAAGAGCACTAAGCATAGAGTGTGAAAACTGAGTTTCCTTGAGAGCTGCTTGGAAGCCTGATGGTGTGTGAAGTTAGTGAGCCAAATGGAGTTGTTCTCCCACAAGAACCACTCGGCTGATCCTTCTTCAATATGCCCTTCACCAACATGCAGTGTTTTCTTGATTGAATTAGCTCTCACACCAATATTTGCGTCTAGAGCCTTTGCATTGAGGGCTATCTGAAAACGGCTGTAGCGCTGAAGTTGCCTGTGAATGTGGAGTTGGTGGCATGTGAAACCCGCATGTGGAACATTCGTTTGTGTGGGATGCTCTACCAGGTTCATTTCAGTCCTAGCCATACAAAGGGCACTAAGCATAGAGTGTGAAAACTGAGTTTCCTTGAGAGCTGCTTGGAAGCCTGATGGTGTGTGAAGTTAGTGAGCCAAATGGAGTTGTTCTCCCACAAGAACCACTCGGCTGATCCTTCTTCAATATGCCCTTCACCAACATGCAGTGTTTCCTTGATTGAATTAGCTCTCACACCAATATTTGCGTCTAGAGCCTTTGCATTGAGGGCTATCTGAAAACGGCTTTGGCGCTGAAGTTGCCTGTGAATGTGCAGTTGGTGGCATGTGAAACCCGCATGTGGAGCATTCGTTTGTGTGGAATGCTGACCAAGCTTCATTTCAGTCCTAGGTACACAAAGGGCACTAAGCATAGAGTGTGAAAACTGAGTTTCCTTGAGAGCTGCTTGGAAGCCTGATGGTGTGTGAAGTTAGTGAGCCAAATGGAGTTGTTCTCCCACAAGAACCACTCGGCTGATCCTTCTTCAATATGCCCTTCACCAACATGCAGTGTTTCCTTGATTGAATTAGCTCTCACACCAATATTTGGTCTAGAGCCTTTGCATTGAGGGCTATCTGAAAACGGCTGTGGCGCTGAAGTTGCCTCTGAATGTGGAGTTAGTGGCATGTGAAACCCGCATGTGGAGCATTCTTTTGTGTGGGATGCTCTACCAGGTTCATTTCAGTCCTAGCCATACAAAGGGCACTAAGCATAGAGTGTGAAAACTGAGTTTCCTTGAGAGCTGCTTGGAAGCCAGATGGTGTGTGAAGTTAGTGAGCCAAATGGAGTTGTTCTCCCACAAGAACCACTCGGCTGATCCTTCTTCAATATGCCCTTCACCAACATGCAGTGTTTCCTTGATTGAATTAGCTCTCACACCAATATTTGCGTCTAGAGCCTTTGCATTGAGGGCTATCTGAAAACGGCTGTGGCGCTGAAGTTGCCTGTGAGTGTGGAGTTGGTGGCATGTGAAACCCGCATGTGGAGCATTCGTTTGTGTGGGATGCTCTACCAGGTTCATTCCTAGATAATGCACTCAAAGGGCACTAAGCATAGAGTGTGAAAACTGAGTTTCCTTGAGAGCTGCTTGGAAGCCTGATGGTGTGTGAAGTTAGTGAGCCAAATGGAGTTGTTCTCCCACAAGAACCACTCGGCTGATCCTTCTTCAATATGCCCTTCACCAACATGCACTGTTTCCTTGATTGAATTAGCTCTCACACCAATATTTGCGTCTAGAGCCTTTGCATTGAGGGCTATCTGAAAACGGCTGTGGCGCTGAAGTTGCCTGTGAATGTGGAGTTGGTGGCATGTGAAACCCGCATGTGGAGCATTCGTTTGTGTGGGATGCTCTACCAGGTTCATTCCTAGATAATGCACTCAAAGGGCACTAAGCATAGAGTGTGAAAACTGAGTTTCCTTGAGAGCTGCTTGGAAGCCTGATGGTGTGTGAAGTTAGTGAGCCAAATGGAGTTGTTCTCCCACAAGAACCACTCGGCTGAACCTTCTTCAATATGCCCTTCACCAACATGCAGTGTTTCCTTGATTGAATTAGCTCTCACACCAATATTTGCGTCTAGAGCCTTTGCATTGAGGGCTATCTGAAAACGGCTGTGGCGCTGAAGTTGCCTGTGAATGTGGAGTTGGTGGCATGTGAAACCCGCATGTGGAGCATTCGTTTGTGTGGGATGCTCTACCAAGCTTCATTTCAGTCCTAGGCACACAAAGAGCACTAAGCATAGAGTGTGAAAACTGAGTTTCCTTGAGAGCTGCTTGGAAGCCTGATGGTGTGTGAAGTTAGTGAGCCAAATGGAGTTGTTCTCCCACAAGAACCACTCGGCTGATCCTTCTTCAATATGCCCTTCACCAACATGCAGTGTTTTCTTGATTGAATTAGCTCTCACACCAATATTTGCGTCTAGAGCCTTTGCATTGAGGGCTATCTGAAAACGGCTGTAGCGCTGAAGTTGCCTCTGAATGTGGAGTTGGTGGCATGTGAAACCCGCATGTGGAACATTCGTTTGTGTGGGATGCTCTACCAGGTTCATTTCAGTCCTAGCCATACAAAGGGCACTAAGCATAGAGTGTGAAAACTGAGTTTCCTTGAGAGCTGCTTGGAAGCCTGATGGTGTGTGAAGTTAGTGAGCCAAATGGAGTTGTTCTCCCACAAGAACCACTCGGCTGATCCTTCTTCAATATGCCCTTCACCAACATGCAGTGTTTCCTTGATTGAATTAGCTCTCACACCAATATTTGCGTCTAGAGCCTTTGCATTGAGGGCTATCTGAAAACGGCTTTGGCGCTGAAGTTGCCTGTGAATGTGCAGTTGGTGGCATGTGAAACCCGCATGTGGAGCATTCGTTTGTGTGGAATGCTGACCAAGCTTCATTTCAGTCCTAGGTACACAAAGGGCACTAAGCATAGAGTGTGAAAACTCAGTTTCCTTGAGAGCTGCTTGGAAGCCTGATGGTGTGTGAAGTTAGTGAGCCAAATGGAGTTGTTCTCCCACAAGAACCACTCGGCTGATCCTTCTTCAATATGCCCTTCACCAACATGCAGTGTTTCCTTGATTGAATTAGCTCTCACACCAATATTTGGTCTAGAGCCTTTGCATTGAGGGCTATCTGAAAACGGCTGTGGCGCTGAAGTTGCCTGTGAATGTGGAGTTAGTGGCATGTGAAACCCGCATGTGGAGCATTCTTTTGTGTGGGATGCTCTACCAGGTTCATTTCAGTCCTAGCCATACAAAGGGCACTAAGCATAGAGTGTGAAAACTGAGTTTCCTTGAGAGCTGCTTGGAAGCCAGATGGTGTGTGAAGTTAGTGAGCCAAATGGAGTTGTTCTCCCACAAGAACCACTCGGCTGATCCTTCTTCAATATGCCCTTCACCAACATGCAGTGTTTCCTTGATTGAATTAGCTCTCACACCAATATTTGCGTCTAGAGCCTTTGCATTGAGGGCTATCTGAAAACGGCTGTGGCGCTGAAGTTGCCTGTGAGTGTGGAGTTGGTGGCATGTGAAACCCGCATGTGGAGCATTCGTTTGTGTGGGATGCTCTACCAGGTTCATTCCTAGATAATGCACTCAAAGGGCACTAAGCATAGAGTGTGAAAACTGAGTTTCCTTGAGAGCTGCTTGGAAGCCTGATGGTGTGTGAAGTTAGTGAGCCAAATGGAGTTGTTCTCCCACAAGAACCACTCGGCTGATCCTTCTTCAATATGCCCTTCACCAACATGCACTGTTTCCTTGATTGAATTAGCTCTCACACCAATATTTGCGTCTAGAGCCTTTGCATTGAGGGCTATCTGAAAACGGCTGTGGCGCTGAAGTTGCCTGTGAATGTGGAGTTGGTGGCATGTGAAACCCGCATGTGGAGCATTCTTTTGTGTGGGATGCTCTACCAGGTTCATTCCTAGATAATGCACTCAAAGGGCACTAAGCATAGAGTGTGAAAACTGAGTTTCCTTGAGAGCTGCTTGGAAGCCTGATGGTGTGTGAAGTTAGTGAGCCAAATGGAGTTGTTCTCCCACAAGAACCACTCGGCTAATCCTTCTTCAATATGCCCTTCACCAACATGCAGTGTTTCCTTGATTGAATTAGCTCTCACACCAATATTTGCGTCTAGAGCCTTTGCATTGAGGGCTATCTGAAAACGGCTGTGGCGCTGAAGTTGCCTGTGAATGTGGAGTTGGTGGCATGTGAAACCCGCATGTGGAGCATTCGTTTGTGTGGGATGCTCTACCAGGTTCATTTCAGTCCTAGCCATACAAAGGGCACTAAGCATAGAGTGTGAAAACTGAGTTTCCTTGAGAGCTGCTTGGAAGCCTGATGGTGTGTGAAGTTAGGGAGCCAAATGGAGTTGTTCTCCCACAAGAACCACTCGGCTGATCCTTCTTCAATATGCCCTTCACCAACATGCAGTGTTTCCTTGATTGAATTAGCTCTCACACCAATATTTGCGTCTAGAGCCTTTGCATTGAGGGCTATCTGAAAATGGCTGTGGCGCTGAAGTTGCCTGTGAATGTGGAGTTGGTGGCATGTGAAACCCGCATGTGGAGCATTCATTTGTGTGGGATGCTTTACCAGGTTCATTCCTAGATAATGCACTCAAAGGGCACTAAGCATAGAGTGTGAAAACTGAGTTTCCTTGAGAGCTGCTTGGAAGCCTGATGGTGTGTGAAGTTAGTGAGCCAAATGGAGTTGTTCTCCCACAAGAACCACTCGGCTGATCCTTCTTCAATATGCCCTTCACCAACATGCAGTGTTTCCTTGATTGAATTAGCTCTCACACCAATATTTGCGTCTAGAGCCTTTGCATTGAGGGCTATCTGAAAACGGCTGTGGCGCTGAAGTTGCCTGTGAATGTGGAGTTGGTGGCATGTGAAACCCGCATGTGGAGCATTCGTTTGTGTGGGATGCTTTACCAGGTTCATTCCTAGATAATGCACTCAAAGGGCACTAAGCATAGAGTGTGAAAACTGAGTTTCCTTGAGAGCTGCTTGGAAGCCTGATGGTGTGTGAAGTTAGTGAGCCAAATGGAGTTGTTCTCCCACAAGAACCACTCGGCTGATCCTTCTTCAATATGCCCTTCACCAACATGCTGTGTTTCCTTGATTGAATTAGCTCTCACACCAATATTTGCATCTAGAGCCTTTGCATTGAGGGCTATCTGAAAACGGCTGTGGCGCTGAAGTTGCCTGTGAATGTGGAGTTGGTGGCATGTGAAACCCGCATGTGGAGCATTCGTTTGTGTGGGATGCTCTACCAGGTTCATTCCTAGATAATGCACTCAAAGGGCACTAAGCATAGAGTGTGAAAACTGAGTTTCCTTGAGAGCTACTTGGAAGCCTGATGGTGTGTGAAGTTAGTGAGCCAAATGGAGTTGTTCTCCCACAAGAACCACTCGGCTAATCCTTCTTCAATATGCCCTTCACCAACATGCAGTGTTTCCTTGATTGAATTAGCTCTCACACCAATATTTGCGTCTAGAGCCTTTGCATTGAGGGCTATCTGCAAACGGCTGTGGCGCTGAAGTTGCCTGTGAATGTGGAGTTGGTGGCATGTGAAACCCGCATGTGGAGCATTCGTTTGTGTGGGATGCTCTACCAGGTTCATTTCAGTCCTAGCCATACAAAGGGCACTAAGCATAGAGTGTGAAAACTGAGTTTCCTTGAGAGCTGCTTGGAAGCCTGATGGTGTGTGAAGTTAGTGAGCCAAATGGAGTTGTTCTCCCACAAGAACCACTCGGCTGATCCTTCTTCAATATGCCCTTCACCAACATGCAGTGTTTCCTTGATTGAATTAGCTCTCACACCAATATTTGCGTCTAGAGCCTTTGCATTGAGGGCTATCTGAAAACGGCTGTGGCGCTGAAGTTGCCTGTGAATGTGCAGTTGGTGGCATGTGAAACCCGCATGTGGAGCATTCGTTTGTGTGGATGCTCTACCAGGTTCATTTCAGTCCTAGTCATACAAAGGGCACTAAGCATAGAGTGTGAAAACTGAGTTTCCTTGAGAGCTGCTTGGAAGCCTGATCGTGTGTGAAGTTAGTGAACCAAATGGAGTTGTTCTCCCACAAGAACCACTCGGCTGATCCTTCTTCAATATGCCCTTCACCAACATGCAGTGTTTCCTTGATTGAATTAGCTCTCACACCAATATTTGCGTCCAGAGCCTTTGCATTGAGGGCTATCTGAAAACGGCTGTGGCGCTGAAGTTGCCTGTGAATGTGGAGTTGGTGGCATGTGAAACCCGCATGTGGAGCATTCGTTTGTGTGGGATGCTCTACCAGGTTCATTCCTAGATAATGCACTCAAAGGGCACTAAACATAGAGTGTGAAAACTGAGTTTCCTTGAGAGCTGCTTGGAAGCCTGATGGTTTGTGAAGTTAGTGAGCCAAATGGAGTTGTTCTCCCACAAGAACCACTCGGCTGATCCTTCTTCAATATGCCCTTCACCAACATGCAGTGTTTCCTTGATTGAATTACCTCTCACACCAATATTTGCGTCTAGAGCCTTTGCATTGAGGGCTATCTGAAAACGGCTGTGGCGCTGAAGTTGCCTGTGAATGTGGAGTTGGTGGCATGTGAAACCCGCATGTGGAGCATTCGTTTGTGTGGGATGCTCTACCAAGCTTCATTTCAGTCCTAGGCACACAAAGAGCACTAAGCATAGAGTGTGAAAACTGAGTTTCCTTGAGAGCTGCTTGGAAGCCTGATGGTGTGTGAAGTTAGTGAGCCAAATGGAGTTGTTCTCCCACAAGAACCACTCGGCTGCTCCTTCTTCAATATGCCCTTCACCAACATGCAGTGTTTCCTTGATTGAATTAGCTCTCACACCAATATTTGCGTCTAGAGCCTTTGCATTGAGGGCTATCTGAAAACGGCTGTGGCGCTGAAGTTGCCTGTGAATGTGGAGTTGGTGGCATGTGAAACCCGCATGTGGAGCATTCGTTTGTGTGGGATGCTCTACCAAGCTTCATTTCAGTCCTAGCCATACAAAGAGCACTAAGCATAGAGTGTGAAAACTGAGTTTCCTTGAGAGCTGCTTGGAAGCCTGATGGTGTGTGAAGTTAGTGAGCCAAATGGAGTTGTTCTCCCACAAGAACCACTCGGCTGATCCTTCTTCAATATGCCCTTCACCAACATGCAGTGTTTCCTTGATTGAATTAGCTCTCACACCAATATTTGCGTCTAGAGCCTTTGCATTGAGGGCTATCTGAAAACGGCTGTGGCGCTGAAGTTGCCTGTGAATGTGGAGTTGGTGGCATGTGAAACCCGCATGTGGAGCATTCGTTTGTGTGGGATGCTCTACCAGGTTCATTCCTAGATAATGCACTCAAAGGGCACTAAGCATAGAGTGTGAAAACTGAGTTTCCTTGAGAGCTGCTTGGAAGCCTGATGGTGTGTGAAGTTAGTGAGCCAAATGGAGTTGTTCTCCCACAAGAACCACTCGGCTGATCCTTCTTCAATATGCCCTTCACCAACATGCAGTGTTTCCTTGATTGAATTAGCTCTCACACCAATATTTGCGTCTAGAGCCTTTGCATTGAGGGCTATCTGAAAACGGCTGTGGCGCTGAAGTTGCCTGTGAATGTGCAGTTGGTGGCATGTGAAACCCGCATGTGGAGCATTCTTTTGTGTGGGATGCTCTACCAGGTTCATTCCTAGATAATGCACACAAAGGGCTCTAAGCATAGAGTGTGAAAACTGAGTTTCCTTGAGAGCTGCTTGGAAGCCTGATGGTGTGTGAAGTTAGTGCCCAATTGGAGTTGTTCTCCCACAAGAACCACTCGGCTGATCCTTCTTCAATATGCCCTTCACCAACATGCAGTGTTTCCTTGATTGAATTAGCTCTCACACCAATATTTGCGTCTAGAGCCTTTGCATTGAGGGCTATCTGAAAACGGCTGTGGCGCTGAAGTTGCCTGTGAATGTGCAGTTGGTGGCATGTGAAACCCGCATGTGGAGCATTCGTTTGTGTGGGATGCTCTACCAGGTTCATTCCTAGATAATGCACTCAAAGGGCACTAAGCATAGAGTGTGAAAACTGAGTTTCCTTGAGAGCTGCTTGGAAGCCTGATGGTGTGTGAAGTTAGTGAGCCAAATGGAGTTGTTCTCCCACAAGAACCACTCGGCTGATCCTTCTTCAATATGCCCTTCACCAACATGCAGTGTTTCCTTGATTGAATTAGCTCTCACACCAATATTTGCGTCTAGAGCCTTTGCATTGAGGGCTATCTGAAAACGGCTGTGGCGCTGAAGTTGCCTGTGAATGTGGAGTTGGTGGCATGTGAAACCCGCATGTGGAGCATTCGTTTGTGTGGGATGCTCTACCAAGCTTCATTTCAGTCCTAGGCACACAAAGAGCACTAAGCATAGAGTGTGAAAACTGAGTTTC
This sequence comes from Ochotona princeps, assembly GCF_030435755.1. NCBI lineage: Eukaryota > Metazoa > Chordata > Mammalia > Lagomorpha > Ochotonidae > Ochotona > Ochotona princeps. Next base: position 4,288 of record NW_026701068.1, on the reverse strand, counting down.
CTTGAGAGCTGCTTGGAAGCCTGATGGTGTGTGAAGTTAGTGAGCCAAATGGAGTTGTTCTCCCACAAGAACCACTCGGCTGATCCTTCTTCAATATGCCCTTCACCAACATGCAGTGTTTTCTTGATTGAATTAGCTCTCACACCAATATTTGCGTCTAGAGCCTTTGCATTGAGGGCTATCTGAAAACGGCTTTGGCGCTGAAGTTGCCTGTGAATGTGCAGTTGGTGGCATGTGAAACCCGCATGTGGAGCATTCGTTTGTGTGGAATGCTGACCAAGCTTCATTTCAGTCCTAGGTACACAAAGGGCACTAAGCATAGAGTGTGAAAACTCAGTTTCCTTGAGAGCTGCTTGGAAGCCTGATGGTGTGTGAAGTTAGTGAGCCAAATGGAGTTGTTCTCCCACAAGAACCACTCGGCTGATCCTTCTTCAATATGCCCTTCACCAACATGCAGTGTTTCCTTGATTGAATTAGCTCTCACACCAATATTTGGTCTAGAGCCTTTGCATTGAGGGCTATCTGAAAACGGCTGTGGCGCTGAAGTTGCCTCTGAATGTGGAGTTAGTGGCATGTGAAACCCGCATGTGGAGCATTCTTTTGTGTGGGATGCTCTACCAGGTTCATTTCAGTCCTAGCCATACAAAGGGCACTAAGCATAGAGTGTGAAAACTGAGTTTCCTTGAGAGCTGCTTGGAAGCCTGATGGTGTGTGAAGTTAGTGAGCCAAATGGAGTTGTTCTCCCACAAGAACCACTCGGCTGATCCTTCTTCAATATGCCCTTCACCAACATGCAGTGTTTCCTTGATTGAATTAGCTCTCACACCAATATTTGCGTCTAGAGCCTTTGCATTGAGGGCTATCTGAAAACGGCTTTGGCGCTGAAGTTGCCTGTGAATGTGCAGTTGGTGGCATGTGAAACCCGCATGTGGAGCATTCGTTTGTGTGGAATGCTGACCAAGCTTCATTTCAGTCCTAGGTACACAAAGGGCACTAAGCATAGAGTGTGAAAACTGAGTTTCCTTGAGAGCTGCTTGGAAGCCTGATGGTGTGTGAAGTTAGTGAGCCAAATGGAGTTGTTCTCCCACAAGAACCACTCGGCTGATCCTTCTTCAATATGCCCTTCACCAACATGCAGTGTTTCCTTGATTGAATTAGCTCTCACACCAATATTTGCGTCTAGAGCCTTTGCATTGAGGGCTATCTGAAAACGGCTGTGGCGCTGAAGTTGCCTGTGAATGTGGAGTTAGTGGCATGTGAAACCCGCATGTGGAGCATTCTTTTGTGTGGGATGCTCTACCAGGTTCATTTCAGTCCTAGCCATACAAAGGGCACTAAGCATAGAGTGTGAAAACTGAGTTTCCTTGAGAGCTGCTTGGAAGCCTGATGGTGTGTGAAGTTAGTGAGCCAAATGGAGTTGTTCTCCCACAAGAACCACTCGGCTGATCCTTCTTCAATATGCCCTTCACCAACATGCAGTGTTTCCTTGATTGAATTTGCTCTCACACCAATATTTGGGTCTAGAGCCTTTGCATTGAGGGCTATCTGAAAACGGCTGTGGCGCTGAAGTTGCCTGTGAATGTGGAGTTGGTGGCATGTGAAACCCGCATGTGGAGCATTCGTTTGTGTGGGATGCTCTACCAGGTTCATTTCAGTCCTAGCCATACAAAGGGCACTAAGCATAGAGTGTGAAAACTGAGTTTCCTTGAGAGCTGCTTGGAAGCCTGATGGTGTGTGAAGTTAGTGAGCCAAATGGAGTTGTTCTCCCACAAGAACCACTCGGCTGATCCTTCTTCAATATGCCCTTCACCAACATGCAGTGTTTCCTTGATTGAATTAGCTCTCACACCAATATTTGCGTCTAGAGCCTTTGCATTGAGGGCTATCTGAAAACGGCTGTGGCGCTGAAGTTGCCTGTGAATGTGGAGTTGGTGGCATGTGAAACCCGCATGTGGAGCATTCGTTTGTGTGGGATGCTGACCACGCTTCATTTCAGTCCTAGGCACACAAAGGGCACTAAGCATAGAGTGTGAAAACTGAGTTTCCTTGAGAGCTGCTTGGAAGCCTGATGGTGTGTGAAGTTAGTGAGCCAAATGGAGTTGTTCTCCCACAAGAACCACTCGGCTGATCCTTCTTCAATATGCCCTTCACCAACATGCAGTGTTTCCTTGATTGAATTAGCTCTCACACCAATATTTGCGTCTAGAGCCTTTGCATTGAGGGCTATCTGAAAACGGCTGTGGCGCTGAAGTTGCCTGTGAATGTGGAGTTGGTGGCATGTGAAACCCGCATGTGGAGCATTCTTTTGTGTGGGATGCTCTACCAGGTTCATTCCTAGATAATGCACTCAAAGGGCACTAAACATAGAGTGTGAAAACTGAGTTTCCTTGAGAGCTGCTTGGAAGCCTGATGGTGTGTGAAGTTAGTGAGCCAAATGGAGTTGTTCTCCCACAAGAACCACTCGGCTGATGCCTCTTCAATATGCCCTTCACCAACATGCAGTGTTTCCTTGATTGAATTAGCTCTCACACCAATATTTGCGTCTAGAGCCTTTGCATTGAGGGCTATCTGAAAACGGCTGTGGCGCTGAAGTTGCCTGTGAATGTGGAGTTGGTGGCATGTGAAACCCGCATGTGGAGCATTCGTTTGTGTGGGATGCTCTACCAAGCTTCATTTCAGTCCTAGGCACAAAAAGAGCACTAAGCATAGAGTGTGAAAACTGAGTTTCCTTGAGAGCTGCTTGGAAGCCTGATGGTGTGTGAAGTTAGTGAGCCAAATGGAGTTGTTCTCCCACAAGAACCACTCGGCTGATCCTTCTTCAATATGCCCTTCACCAACATGCAGTGTTTCCTTGATTGAATTAGCTCTCACACCAATATTTGCGTCTAGAGCCTTTGCATTGAGGGCTATCTGAAAACGGCTGTAGCGCTGAAGTTGCCTGTGAATGTGGAGTTGGTGGCATGTGAAACCCGCATGTGGAGCATTCGTTTGTGTGGGATGCTCTACCAGGTTCATTTCAGTCCTAGCCATACAAAGGGCACTAAGCATAGAGTGTGAAAACTGAGTTTCCTTGAGAGCTGCTTGGAAGCCTGATGGTGTGTGAAGTTAGTGAGCCAAATGGAGTTGTTCTCCCACAAGAACCACTCGGCTGATCCTTCTTCAATATGCCCTTCACCAACATGCAGTGTTTCCTTGATTGAATTAGCTCTCACACCAATATTTGCGTCTAGAGCCTTTGCATTGAGGGCTATCTGAAAATGGCTGTGGCGCTGAAGTTGCCTGTGAATGTGCAGTTGGTGGCATGTGAAACCCGCATGTGGAGCATTCGTTTGTGTGGGATGCTGACCAAGCTTCATTTCAGTCCTAGGTACACAAAGGGCACTAAGCATAGAGTGTGAAAACTCAGTTTCCTTGAGAGCTGCTTGGAAGCCTGATGGTGTGTGAAGTTAGTGAGCCAAATGGAGTTGTTCTCCCACAAGAACCACTCGGCTGATCCTTCTTCAATATGCCCTTCACCAACATGCAGTGTTTCCTTGATTGAATTAGCTCTCACACCAATATTTGCGTCTAGAGCCTTTCCATTGAGGGCTATCTGAAAACGGCTGTGGCGCTGAAGTTGCCTCTGAATGTGGAGTTAGTGGCATGTGAAATCCGCATGTGGAGCATTCGTTTGTGTGGGATGCTCTACCAGGTTCATTTCAGTCCTAGCCATACAAAGGGCACTAAGCATAGAGTGTGAAAACTGAGTTTCCTTGAGAGCTGCTTGGAAGCCTGATGGTGTGTGAAGTTAGTGAGCCAAATGGAGTTGTTCTCCCACAAGAACCACTCGGCTGATCCTTCTTCAATATGCCCTTCACCAACATGCAGTGTTTCCTTGATTGAATTAGCTCTCACACCAATATTTGCGTCTAGAGCCTTTGCATTGAGGGCTATCTGAAAACGGCTGTGGCGCTGAAGTTGCCTGTGAATGTGCAGTTGGTGGCATGTGAAACCCGCATGTGGAGCATTCGTTTGTGTGGGATGCTCTACCAGGTTCATTTCAGTCCTAGCCATACAAAGGGCACTAAGCATAGAGTGTGAAAACTGAGTTTCCTTGAGAGCTGCTTGGAAGCCTGATGGTGTGTGAAGTTAGTGAGCCAAATGGAGTTGTTCTCCCACAAGAACCACTCGGCTAATCCTTCTTCAATATGCCCTTCACCAACATGCAGTGTTTCCTTGATTGAATTAGCTCTCACACCAATATTTGCGTCTAGAGCCTTTGCATTGAGGGCTATCTGAAAACGGCTGA
>NW_026701067.1:0-55961 GCF_030435755.1 Ochotona princeps | reverse complement strand
AACCTAGTAGAGCATCCCACACAAACGAATGCTCCACATGCGGGTTTCACATGCCACCAACTCCACATTCACAGGCAACTTCAGCGCCACAGCCGTTTTCAGATAGCCCTCAATGCAAAGGCTCTAGACGCAAATATTGTTGTGAGCTAATTCAATCAAGGAAACACTGCATGCTTGTGAAGGGCATATTGAAGAAGAATCAGCCGAGTGGTTCTTGTGGGAGAACAACTCCATTTGGCTCACTAACTTCACACACCATCAGGCTTCCAAGCAGCTCTCAAGGAAACTCAGTTTTCACACTCTATGCTTAGTGCCCTTTGTATGGCTAGGACTGAAATGAACCTGGTAGAGCATCCCACACAAATGAATGCTCCACATGCGGGTTTCACATGCCACCAACTCCACATTCACAGGCAACTTCAGCGCCACAGCCGTTTTCAGATAGCCCTCAATGCAAAGGCTCTAGACGCAAATATTGGTGTGAGAGCTAATTCAATCAAGGAAACACTGCATGTTGGTGAAGGGCATATTGAAGAAGGATCAGCCGAGTGGTTCTTGTGGGAGAACAACTCCATTTGGCTCACTAACTTCACACACCATCAGGCTTGCAAGCAGCTCTCAAGGAAATTCAGTTTTCACACTCTATGCTTAGTGCCCCTTTGAGTGCATTATCTAGGAATGAACCTGGTAGAGCATCCCACACAAACGAATGCTCCACATGCGGGTTTCACATGCCACCAACTCCACATTCACAGGCAACTTCAGCGCCACAGCCGTTTTCAGATAGCCCTCAATGCAAAGGCTCTAGACGCAAATATTGGTGTGAGAGCTAATTCAATCAAGGAAACACTGCATGTTGGTGAAGGGCATATTGAAAGAAGGATCAGCCGAGTGGTTCTTGTGGGAGAACAACTCCATTTGGCTCACTAACTGCACACACCATCACGCTTCCAAGCAGCTCTCAAGGAAACTCAGTTTTCACACTCTATGTTTAGTGCCCTTTGAGTGCGTTATCTAGGAATGAACCTGGTAGAGCATCCCACACAAACGAATGTTCCACATGCGGGTTTCACATGCCACCAACTCCACATTCACAGGCAACTTCAGCGCCACAGCCGTTTTCAGATAGCCCCTCAATGCAAAGGCTCTAGACGCAAATATTGGTGTGAGAGCTAATTCAATCAAGGAAACACTGCATGTTGGTGAAGGGCATATTGAAGAAGGATCAGCCGAGTGGTTGTAGTGGGAGAACAACTCCTTTTGGCTCACTAACTTCACACACCATCAGGCTTCCAAGCAGCTCTCAAGGAAACTCACTTTTCACACTCTATGCTTAGTGCCCTTTGTATGGCTAGGACTGAAATGAAGCTTGGTCAGCATCCAATACAAACGAATGCTCCACATGCGGGTTTCACATGCCACCAACTCCACATTCACAGGCAACTTCAGCGCCACAGCCGTTTTCAGATAGCCCTCAATGCAAAGGCTCTAGACGCAAATATTAGTGTGAGAGCTAATTCAATCAAGGAAACACTTGGGCATATTGAAGAAGGATCAGCCGAGTGGTTCTTGTGGAAGAACAACTCCATTTGGCTCACTAACTTCACACACCATCAGGCTTCCAAGCAGCTCTCAAGGAAACTCAGTTTTCACACTCTATGCTTAGTGCCCTTTGAGTGCATTATCTAGGAATGAACCTGGTCAGCATCCCACACAAACGAATGCTCCACATGCGGGTTTCACATGCCACCAACTCCACATTCACAGGCAACTTCAGCGCCACAGCCGTTTCCCCATCACCCCAGATAGCCCTCAATGCAAAGGCTCTAGACGCAAATATTGGTGTGAGAGCTAATTCAATCAAGGAAACACTGCATGTTGGTGAAGGGCATATTGAAGAAGGATCAGCCGAGTGGTTCCTGTGGGAGAACAACTCCATTTGGCTCACTAACTTCACACACCATCAGGCTTACAAGCAGCTCTCAAGGAAACTCAGTTTTCACACTCTATGCTTAGTGCCCTTTGAGTGCATTATCTAGGAATGAACCTGGTAGAGCATCCCACACAAACGAATGCTCCACATGCGGGTTTCACATGCCACCAACTCCACATTCACAGGCAACTTCAGCGCCACAGCCGTTTTCAGATAGCCCTCAAAGCAAAGGCTCTAGACGCAAATATTGGTGTGAGAGCTAATTCAATCAAGGAAACACTGCATGTTGGTGAAGGGCATATTGAAGAAGAATCAGCCGAGTGGTTCTTGTGGGAGAACAACTCCATTTGGCTCACTAACTTCACACACCATCAGGCTTCCAAGCAGCTCTCAAGCAAACTCAGTTTTCACACTCTATGCTTAGTGCTCTTTGTGTTCCTAGGACTGAAATGAAGCTTGGTCAGCATCCCACACAAACGAATGCTCCACAAGCGGGTTTCAAATGCACCAACTCCACATTCACAGGCAACTTCAGCGCCACAGCCGTTTTCAGATAGCCCTCAATGCAAAGGCTCTAGACGCAAATATTGGTGTGAGAGCTAATTCAATCAAGGAAACACTGCATGTTGGTGAAGGGCATATTGAAGAAGGATGGATCAGCCGAGTGGTTCTTGTGGGAGAACAACTCCATTTGGCTCACTAACTTCACACACCATCAGGCTTCCAAGCAACTCTCAAGGAAACTCAGTTTTCACACTCTATGCTTAGTGCTCTTTGAGTGCCTAGGACTGAAATGAAGCTTGGAGATCATCCCACACAAACGAATGCTCCACATGCGGGTTTCACATGCCACCAACTCCACATTCACAGGCAACTTCAGCGCCACAGCCGTTTTCAGATAGCCCTCAATGCAAAGGCTCTAGACGCAAATATTGGTGTGAGAGCTAATTCAATCAAGGAAACACTGCATGTTGGTGAAGGGCATATTGAAGAAGGATCAGCCGAGTGGTTCTTGTGGGAGAACAACTCCATTTCGCTCACTAACTTCACACACCATCAGGCTTCCAAGCAGCTCTCAAGGAAACTCAGTTTTCACACTCTATGCTTAGTGCCCTTTGAGTGCCTAGGACTGAAATGAAGCTTGGAGAGCATCCCACATAAACGAATGCTCCACATGCGGGTTTCACATGCCACCAACTCCACATTCACAGGCAACTTCAGCGCCACAGCCATTTTCAGATAGCCCTCAATGCAAAAGCTCTAGACGCAAATATTGGTGTGAGAGCTAATTCAATCAAGGAAACACTGCATGTTGGTGAAGGGCATATTGAAGAAGGATCAGCCGAGTGGTTCTTGTGGGAGAACAACTCCATTTGGCTCACTAACTTCACACACCATCAGGCTTCCAAGCAGCTCTCAAGGAAACTCAGTTTTCACACTCTATGCTTAGTGCCCTTTGAGTGCCTAGGAACAATATGAAGCTTGGAGAGCATCCCACATAAACGAATGCTCCACATGCGGGTTTCACATGCCACCAACTCCACATTCACAGGCAACTTCAGCGCCACAGCCGTTTTCAGATAGCCCTCAATGCAAAGGCTCTAGACGCAAATATTGGTGTGAGAGCTAATTCAATCAAGGAAACACTGCATGTTGGTGAAGGGCATATTGAAGAAGGATCAGCCGAGTGGTTCTTGTGGGAGAACAACTCCATTTGGCTCACTAACTTCACACACCATCAGGCTTCCAAGCAGCTCTCAAGGAAACTCAGTTTTCACACTCTATGCTTAGAGCTCTTTGAGTGCATTATCTAGGAATGAACCTGGTAGAGCATCCCACACAAACGAATGCTCCACATGCGGGTTTCACATGCCACCAACTCCACATTCACAGGCAACTTCAGCGCCACAGCCGTTTTCAGATAGCACTCAATGCAAAGGCTCTAGACGCAAATATTGGCGTGAGAGCTAATTCAATCAAGGAAACACTGCATGTTGGTGAAGGGCATATTGAAGAAGGATCAGCCGAGTGGTTCCTGTGGGAGAACAACTCCATTTGGCTCACTAACTTCACACACCATCAGGCTTCCAAGCAGCTCTCAAGGAAACTCAGTTTTCACACTCTATGCTTAGTGCCCTTTGAGTGCATTATCTAGGAATGAACATGGTAGAGCATCCCACACGTACGAATGCTCCACATGCGGGTTTCACATGCCACCAACTCCACATTCACCGGAAACTTCAGCGCCACAGCCGTTTTCAGATAGCCCTCAATGCAAAGGCTGTAGACGCAAATATTGGTGTGAGAGCTAATTCAATCAAGGAAACACTGCATGTTGGTGAAGGGCATATTGAAGAAGGATCAGCCGAGTGGTTCTTGTGGGAGAACAACTCCATTTGGCTCACTAACTTCACACACCATCAGGCTTCCAAGCAGCTCTCAAGGAAACTCAGTTTTCACACTCTATGCTTAGTGCCCTTTGAGTGCCTAGGACTGAAATGAAGCTTGGAGAGCATCCCACATAAACGAATGCTCCACATGCGGGTTTCACATGCCACCAACTCCACATTCACAGGCAACTTCAGCGCCACAGCCATTTTCAGATAGCCCTCAATGCAAAAGCTCTAGACGCAAATATTGGTGTGAGAGCTAATTCAATCAAGGAAACACTGCATGTTGGTGAAGGGCATATTGAAGAAGGATCAGCCGAGTGGTTCTTGTGGGCGAACAACTCCATTTGGCTCACTAACTTCACACACCATCAGGCTTCCAAGCAGCTCTCAAGGAAACTCAGTTTTCACACTCTATGCTTAGTGCCCTTTGAGTGCCTAGGAAGGATATGAAGCTTGGAGAGCATCCCACATAAACGAATGCTCCACATGCGGGTTTCACATGCCACCAACTCCACATTCACAGGCAACTTCAGCGCCACAGCCATTTTCAGATAGCCCTCAATGCAAAGGCTCTAGACGCAAATATTGGTGTGAGAGCTAATTCAATCAAGGAAACACTGCATGTTGGTGAAGGGCATATTGAAGAAGGATCAGCCGAGTGGTTCTTGTGGGAGAACAACTCCATTTGGCTCACTAACTTCACACACCATCAGGCTTCCAAGCAGCTCTCAAGGAAACTCAGTTTTCACACTCTATGCTTAGAGCTCTTTGAGTGCATTATCTAGGAATGAACCTGGTAGAGCATCCCACACAAACGAATGCTCCACATGCGGGTTTCACATGCCACCAACTCCACATTCACAGGCAACTTCAGCGCCACAGCCGTTTTCAGATAGCACTCAATGCAAAGGCTCTAGACGCAAATATTGGCGTGAGAGCTAATTCAATCAAGGAAACACTGCATGTTGGTGAAGGGCATATTGAAGAAGGATCAGCCGAGTGGTTCCTGTGGGAGAACAACTCCATTTGGCTCACTAACTTCACACACCATCAGGCTTCCAAGCAGCTCTCAAGGAAACTCAGTTTTCACACTCTATGCTTAGTGCCCTTTGAGTGCATTATCTAGGAATGAACATGGTAGAGCATCCCACACGTACGAATGCTCCACATGCGGGTTTCACATGCCACCAACTCCACATTCACAGGCAACTTCAGCGCCACAGCCGTTTTCAGATAGCCCTCAATGCAAAGGCTCTAGACGCAAATATTGGTGTGAGAGCTAATTCAATCAAGGAAACACTGCATGTTGGTGAAGGGCATATTGAAGAAGGATCAGCCGAGTGGTTGTAGTGGGAGAACAACTCCTTTTGGCTCACTAACTTCACACACCATCATTCTTCCAAGCAGCTCTCAAGGAAACTCAGTTTTCACACTCTATGCTTAGTGCCCTTTGTATGGCTAGGACTGAAATGAAGCTTGGTCAGCATCCAATACAAACGAATGCTCCACATGCGGGTTTCACATGCCACCAACTCCACATTCACAGGCAACTTCAGCGCCACAGCCGTTTTCAGATAGCCCTCAATGCAAAGGCTCTAGACGCAAATATTAGTGTGAGAGCTAATTCAATCAAGGAAACACTGCATGTTGGTGAAGGGCATATTGAAGAAGGATCAGCCGAGTGGTTCTTGAGGAAGAACAACTCCATTTGGCTCACTAACTTCACACACCATCAGGCTTCCAAGCAGCTCTCAAGGAAACTCAGTTTTCACACTCTATGCTTAGTGCCCTTTGAGTGCATTATCTAGGAATGAACCTGGTCAGCATCCCACACAAACGAATGCTCCACATGCGGGTTTCACATGCCACCAACTCCACATTCACAGGCAACTTCAGCGCCACAGCCGTTTTCAGATAGCCCTCAATGCAAAGGCTCTAGACGCAAATATTGGTGTGAGAGCTAATTCAATCAAGGAAACACTGCATGTTGGTGAAGGGCATATTGAAGAAGAATCAGCCGAGTGGTTCTTGTGGGAGAACAACTCCATTTGGCTCACTAACTTCACACACCATCAGGCTTCCAAGCAGCTCTCAAGCAAACTCAGTTTTCACACTCTATGCTTAGTGCTCTTTGTGTTCCTAGGACTGAAATGAAGCTTGGTCAGCATCCCACACAAACGAATGCTCCACATGCGGGTTTCAAATGCACCAACTCCACATTCACAGGCAACTTCAGCGCCACAGCCGTTTTCAGATAGCCCTCAATGCAAAGGCTCTAGACGCAAATATTGGTGTGAGAGCTAATTCAATCAAGGAAACACTGCATGTTGGTGAAGGGCATATTGAAGAAGGATCAGCCGAGTGGTTCTTGTGGGAGAACAACTCCATTTGGCTCACTAACTTCACACACCATCAGGCTTCCAAGCAACTCTCAAGGAAACTCAGTTTTCACACTCTATGCTTAGTGCTCTTTGAGTGCCTAGGACTGAAATGAAGCTTGGAGATCATCCCACACAAACGAATGCTCCACATGCGGGTTTCACATGCCACCAACTCCACATTCACAGGCAACTTCAGCGCCACAGCCGTTTTCAGATAGCCCTCAATGCAAAGGCTCTAGACGCAAATATTGGTGTGAGAGCTAATTCAATCAAGGAAACACTGCATGTTGGTGAAGGGCATATTGAAGAAGGATCAGCCGAGTGGTTCTTGTGGGAGAACAACTCCATTTGGCTCACTAACTTCACACACCATCAGGCTTCCAAGCAGCTCTCAAGGAAACTCAGTTTTCACACTCTATGCTTAGTGCCCTTTGAGTGCCTAGGACTGAAATGAAGCTTGGAGAGCATCCCACATAAACGAATGCTCCACATGCGGGTTTCACATGCCACCAACTCCACATTCACAGGCAACTTCAGCGCCACAGCCATTTTCAGATAGCCCTCAATGCAAAAGCTCTAGACGCAAATATTGGTGTGAGAGCTAATTCAATCAAGGAAACACTGCATGTTGGTGAAGGGCATATTGAAGAAGGATCAGCCGAGTGGTTCTTGTGGGAGAACAACTCCATTTGGCTCACTAACTGCACACACCATCACGCTTCCAAGCAGCTCTCAAGGAAACTCAGTTTTCACACTCTATGCTTAGTGCCCTTTGAGTGCCTAGGAAGGATATGAAGCTTGGAGAGCATCCCACATAAACGAATGCTCCACATGCGGGTTTCACATGCCACCAACTCCACATTCACAGGCAACTTCAGCGCCACAGCCGTTTTCAGATAGCCCTCAATGCAAAGGCTCTAGACGCAAATATTGGTGTGAGAGCTAATTCAATCAAGGAAACACTGCATGTTGGTGAAGGGCATATTGAAGAAGGATCAGCCGAGTGGTTCTTGTGGGAGAACAACTCCATTTGGCTCACTAACTTCACACACCATCAGGCTTCCAAGCAGCTCTCAAGGAAACTCAGTTTTCACACTCTATGCTTAGAGCTCTTTGAGTGCATTATCTAGGAATGAACCTGGTAGAGCATCCCACACAAACGAATGCTCCACATGCGGGTTTCACATGCCACCAACTCCACATTCACAGGCAACTTCAGCGCCACAGCCGTTTTCAGATAGCACTCAATGCAAAGGCTCTAGACGCAAATATTGGCGTGAGAGCTAATTCAATCAAGGAAACACTGCATGTTGGTGAAGGGCATATTGAAGAAGGATCAGCCGAGTGGTTCCTGTGGGAGAACAACTCCATTTGGCTCACTAACTTCACACACCATCAGGCTTCCAAGCAGCTCTCAAGGAAACTCAGTTTTCACACTCTATGCTTAGTGCCCTTTGAGTGCATTATCTAGGAATGAACATGGTAGAGCATCCCACACGTACGAATGCTCCACATGCGGGTTTCACATGCCACCAACTCCACATTCACAGGCAACTTCAGCGCCACAGCCGTTTTCAGATAGCCCTCAATGCAAAGGCTGTAGACGCAAATATTGGTGTGAGAGCTAATTCAATCAAGGAAACACTGCATGTTGGTGAAGGGCATATTGAAGAAGGATCAGCCGAGTGGTTCTTGTGGGAGAACAACTCCATTTGGCTCACTAACTTCACACACCATCAGGCTTCCAAGCAGCTCTCAAGGAAACTCAGTTTTCACACTCTATGCTTAGTGCCCTTTGAGTGCCTAGGACTGAAATGAAGCTTGGAGAGCATCCCACATAAACGAATGCTCCACATGCGGGTTTCACATGCCACCAACTCCACATTCACAGGCAACTTCAGCGCCACAGCCATTTTCAGATAGCCCTCAATGCAAAAGCTCTAGACGCAAATATTGGTGTGAGAGCTAATTCAATCAAGGAAACACTGCATGTTGGTGAAGGGCATATTGAAGAAGGATCAGCCGAGTGGTTCTTGTGGGAGAACAACTCCATTTGGCTCACTAACTTCACACACCATCAGGCTTCCAAGCAGCTCTCAAGGAAACTCAGTTTTCACACTCTATGCTTAGTGCCCTTTGAGTGCCTAGGAAGGATATGAAGCTTGGAGAGCATCCCACATAAACGAATGCTCCACATGCGGGTTTCACATGCCACCAACTCCACATTCACAGGCAACTTCAGCGCCACAGCCGTTTTCTGATAGCCCTCAATGCAAAGGCTCTAGACGCAAATATTGGTGTGAGAGCTAATTCAATCAAGGAAACACTGCATGTTGGTGAAGGGCATATTGAAGAAGGATCAGCCGAGTGGTTCTTGTGGGAGAACAACTCCATTTGGCTCACTAACTTCACACACCATCAGGCTTCCAAGCAGCTCTCAAGGAAACTCAGTTTTCACACTCTATGCTTAGAGCTCTTTGAGTGCATTATCTAGGAATGAACCTGGTAGAGCATCCCACACAAACGAATGCTCCACATGCGGGTTTCACATGCCACCAACTCCACATTCACAGGCAACTTCAGCGCCACAGCCGTTTTCAGATAGCACTCAATGCAAAGGCTCTAGACGCAAATATTGGTGTGAGAGCTAATTCAATCAAGGAAACACTGCATGTTGGTGAAGGGCATATTGAAGAAGGATCAGCCGAGTGGTTCCTGTGGGAGAACAACTCCATTTGGCTCACTAACTTCACACACCATCAGGCTTCCAAGCAGCTCTCAAGGAAACTCAGTTTTCACACTCTATGCTTAGTGCCCTTTGAGTGCATTATCTAGGAATGAACATGGTAGAGCATCCCACACGTACGAATGCTCCACATGCGGGTTTCACATGCCACCAACTCCACATTCACAGGCAACTTCAGCGTCACAGCCGTTTTCAGATAGCCCTCAATGCAAAGGCTCTAGACGCAAATATTGGTGTGAGAGCTAATTCAATCAAGGAAACACTGCATGTTGGTGAAGGGCATATTGAAGAAGGATCAGCCGAGTGGTTGTAGTGGGAGAACAACTCCTTTTGGCTCACTAACTTCACACACCATCAGGCTTCCAAGCAGCTCTCAAGGAAACTCACTTTTCACACTCTATGCTTAGTGCCCTTTGTATGGCTAGGACTGAAATGAAGCTTGGTCAGCATCCAATACAAACGAATGCTCCACATGCGGGTTTCACATGCCACCAACTCCACATTCACAGGCAACTTCAGCGCCACAGCCGTTTTCAGATAGCCCTCAATGCAAAGGCTCTAGACGCAAATATTGGTGTGAGAGCTAATTCAATCAAGGAAACACTGCATGTTGGTGAAGGGCATATTGAAGAAGGATCAGCCGAGTGGTTGTAGTGCGAGAACAACTCCATTTGGCTCACTAACTTCACACACCATCAGGCTTCCAAGCAGCTCTCAAGGAAACTCAGTTTTCACACTCTATGCTTAGTGCCCTTTGAGTGCATTATCTAGGAATGAACCTGGTAGAGCATCCCACACAAACGAATGCTCCACATGCGGGTTTCACATGCCACCAACTCCACATTCACAGGCAACTTCAGCGCCACAGCCGTTTTCAGATAGCCCTCAAAGCAAAGGCTCTAGACGCAAATATTGGTGTGAGAGCTAATTCAATCAAGGAAACACTGCATGTTGGTGAAGGGCATATTGAAGAAGAATCAGCCGAGTGGTTCTTGTGGGAGAACAACTCCATTTGGCTCACTAACTTCACACACCATCAGGCTTCCAAGCAGCTCTCAAGGAAACTCAGTTTTCACACTCTATGCTTAGTGCTCTTTGTGTTCCTAGGACTGAAATGAAGCTTGGTCAGCATCCCACACAAACGAATGCTCCACAAGCGGGTTTCAAATGCACCAACTCCACATTCACAGGCAACTTCAGCGCCACAGCCGTTTTCAGATAGCCCTCAATGCAAAGGCTCTAGACGCAAATATTGGTGTGAGAGCTAATTCAATCAAGGAAACACTGCATGTTGGTGAAGGGCATATTGAAGAAGGATCAGCCGAGTGGTTCTTGTGGGAGAACAACTCGATTTGGCTCACTAACTTCACACACCATCAGGCTTCCAAGCAACTCTCAAGGAAACTCAGTTTTCACACTCTATGCTTAGTGCTCTTTGAGTGCCTAGGACTGAAATGAAGCTTGGAGATCATCCCACAGAAACGAATGCTCCACATGCGGGTTTCACATGCCACCAACTCCACATTCACAGGCAACTTCAGCGCCACAGCCGTTTTCAGATAGCCCTCAATGCAAAGGCTCTAGACGCAAATATTGGTGTGAGAGCTAATTCAATCAAGGAAACACTGCATGTTGGTGAAGGGCATATTGAAGAAGGATCAGCCGAGTGGTTCTTGTGGGAGAACAACTCCATTTGGCTCACTAACTTCACACACCATCATTCTTCCAAGCAGCTCTCAAGGAAACTCAGTTTTCACACTCTATGCTTAGTGCCCTTTGAGTGCCTAGGACTGAAATGAAGCTTGGAGAGCATCCCACATAAACGAATGCTCCACATGCGGGTTTCACATGCCACCAACTCCACATTCACAGGCAACTTCAGCGCCACAGCCGTTTTCAGATAGCCCTCAAAGCAAAGGCTCTAGACGCAAATATTGGTGTGAGAGCTAATTCAATCAAGGAAACACTGCATGTTGGTGAAGGGCATATTGAAGAAGAATCAGCCGAGTGGTTCTTGTGGGAGAACAACTCCATTTGGCTCACTAACTTCACACACCATCAGGCTTCCAAGCAGCTCTCAAGGAAACTCAGTTTTCACACTCTATGCTTAGTGCTCTTTGTGTTCCTAGGACTGAAATGAAGCTTGGTCAGCATCCCACACAAACGAATGCTCCACAAGCGGGTTTCAAATGCACCAACTCCACATTCACAGGCAACTTCAGCGCCACAGCCGTTTTCAGATAGCCCTCAATGCAAAGGCTCTAGACGCAAATATTGGTGTGAGAGCTAATTCAATCAAGGAAACACTGCATGTTGGTGAAGGGCATATTGAAGAAGGATCAGCCGAGTGGTTCTTGTGGGAGAACAACTCGATTTGGCTCACTAACTTCACACACCATCAGGCTTCCAAGCAGCTCTCAAGGAAACTCAGTTTTCACACTCTATGCTTAGTGCCCTTTGAGTGCCTAGGAAGGATATGAAGCTTGGTCAGCATCCCACACAAACGAATGCTCCACATGCGGGTTTCACATGCCACCAACTCCACATTCACAGGCAACTTCAGCGCCACAGCCATTTTCAGATAGCCCTCAATGCAAAGGCTCTAGACGCAAATATTGGTGTGAGAGCTAATTCAATCAAGGAAACACTGCATGTTGGTGAAGGGCATATTGAAGAAGGATCAGCCGAGTGGTTCTTGTGGGAGAACAACTCCATTTGGCTCACTAACTTCACACACCATCAGGCTTCCAAGCAGCTCTCAAGGAAACTCAGTTTTCACACTCTATGCTTAGTGCCCTTTGAGTGCATTATCTAGGAATGAACATGGTAGAGCATCCCACACAAACGAATGCTCCACATGCGGGTTTCACATGCCACCAACTCCACATTCACAGGCAACTTCAGCGCCACAGCCGTTTTCAGATAGCCCTCAATGCAAAGGCTCTAGACGCAAATATTGGTGTGAGAGCTAATTCAATCAAGGAAACACTGCATGTTGGTGAAGGGCATATTGAAGAAGGATCAACCGAGTGGTTCTTGTGGGAGAACAACTCCATTTGGCTCACTAACTTCACACACCATCAGGCTTCCAAGCAGCTCTCAAGGAAACTCAGTTTTCACACTCTATGCTTAGTGCCCTTTGAGTGCATTATCTAGGAATGAACCTGGTTCAGTATCCCACATAAACGAATGCTCCACATGCGGGTTTCACATGCCACCAACTCCACATTCACAGGCAACTTCAGCGCCACAGCCGTTTTCAGATAGCCCTCAATGCAAAGGCTCTAGACGCAAATATTGGTGTGAGAGCTAATTCAATCAAGGAAACACTGCATGTTGGTGAAGGGCATATTGAAGAAGGATCAGCCGAGTGGTTCTTGTGGGAGAACAACTCCATTTGGCTCACTAACTTCACACACCATCAGGCTTCCAAGCAGCTCTCAAGGAAACTCAGTTTTCACACTCTATGCTTAGTGCCCTTTGAGTGCATTATCTAGGAATGAACCTGGTAGAGCATCCCACAAAAAAGAATGCTCCTCCTGCAGGTATCACATGCCACCAACTCCACATTCACAGGCAACTTCAGCGCCACAGTCGTTTTCAGATAGCCCTCAATGCAAAGGCTCTAGACGCAAATATTGGTGTGAGAGCTAATTCAATCAAGGAAACACTGCATGTTGGTGAAGGGCATATTGAAGAAGGATCAGCCGAGTGGTTCTTGTGGGAGAACAACTCCATTTGGCTCACTAACTTCACACACCATCAGGCTTCCAAGCAGCTCTCAAGGAAACTCAGTTTTCACACTGTATCCTTAGTGCCCTTTGAGTGCCCAGGACTGAAATGAAGCTTGGAGAGCATCCCACACAAACGAATGCTCCACATGCGGGTTTCACATGCCACCAACTCCACATTCACAGGCAACTTCAGCGCCACAGCCATTTTCAGATAGCCCTCAATGCAAAAGCTCTAGACGCAAATATTGGTGTGAGAGCTAATTCAATCAAGGAAACACTGCATGTTGGTGAAGGGCATATTGAAGAAGGATCAGCCGAGTGGTTCTTGTGGGAGAACAACTCCATTTGGCTCACTAACTTCACACACCATCAGGCTTCCAAGCAGCTCTCAAGGAAACTCAGTTTTCACACTCTATGCTTAGTGCCCTTTGAGTGCCTAGGAAGGATATGAAGCTTGGAGAGCATCCCACATAAACGAATGCTCCACATGCGGGTTTCACATGCCACCAACTCCACATTCACAGGCAACTTCAGCGCCACAGCCGTTTTCAGATAGCCCTCAATGCAAAGGCTCTAGACGCAAATATTGGTGTGAGAGCTAATTCAATCAAGGAAACACTGCATGTTGGTGAAGGGCATATTGAAGAAGGATCAGCCGAGTGGTTCTTGTGGGAGAACAACTCCATTTGGCTCACTAACTTCACACACCATCAGGCTTCCAAGCAGCTCTCAAGGAAACTCAGTTTTCACACTCTATGCTTAGTGCCCTTTGAGTGCATTATCTAGGAATGAACCTGGTTCAGCATCCCACACAAACGAATGCTCCACATGCGGGTTTCACATGCCACCAACTCCACATTCACAGGCAACTTCAGCGCCACAGCCGTTTTCAGATAGCCCTCAATGCAAAGGCTCTAGACGCAAATATTGGTGTGAGAGCTAATTCAATCAAGGAAACACTGCATGTTGGTGAAGGGCATATTGAAGAAGGATCAGCCGAGTGGTTCTTGTGGGAGAACAACTCCATTTGGCTCACTAACTTCACACACCATCAGGCTTCCAAGCAGCTCTCAAGGAAACTCAGTTTTCACACTCTATGCTTAGTGCCCTTTGAGTGCATTATCTAGGAATGAACCTGGTAGAGCATCCCACAAAAAAGAATGCTCCTCCTGCAGGTATCACATGCCACCAACTCCACATTCACAGGCAACTTCAGCGCCACAGTCGTTTTCAGATAGCCCTCAATGCAAAGGCTCTAGACGCAAATATTGGTGTGAGAGCTAATTCAATCAAGGAAACACTGCATGTTGGTGAAGGGCATATTGAAGAAGGATCAGCCGAGTGGTTCTTGTGGGAGAACAACTCCATTTGGCTCACTAACTTCACACACCATCAGGCTTCCAAGCAGCTCTCAAGGAAACTCAGTTTTCACACTGTATCCTTAGTGCCCTTTGAGTGCCCAGGACTGAAATGAAGCTTGGAGAGCATCCCACACAAACGAATGCTCCACATGCGGGTTTCACATGCCACCAACTCCACATTCACAGGCAACTTCAGCGCCACAGTCGTTTTCAGATAGCCCTCAATGCAAAAGCTCTAGACGCAAATATTGGTGTGAGAGCTAATTCAATCAAGGAAACACTGCATGTTGGTGAAGGGCATATTGAAGAAGGATCAGCCGAGTGGTTCTTGTGGGAGAACAACTCCATTTGGCTCACTAACTTCACACACCATCAGGCTTCCAAGCAGCTCTCAAGGAAACTCAGTTTTCACACTGTATCCTTAGTGCCCTTTGAGTGCCCAGGACTGAAATGAAGCTTAGAGAGCATCCCACACAAACGAATGCTCCACATGCGGGTTTCACATGCCACCAACTCCACATTCACAGGCAACTTCAGCGCCACAGTCGTTTTCAGATAGCCCTCAATGCAAAGGCTCTAGACGCAAATATTGGTGTGAGAGCTAATTCAATCAAGGAAACACTGCATGTTGGTGAAGGGCATATTGAAGAAGGATCAGCCGAGTGGTTCTTGTGGGAGAACAACTCCATTTGGCTCACTAACTTCACACACCATCAGGCTTCCAAGCAGCTCTCAAGGAAACTCAGTTTTCACACTCTATGCTTAGTGCCCTTTGAGTGCCTAGGAAGGATATGAAGCTTGGAGAGCATCCCACATAAACGAATGCTCCACATGCGGGTTTCACATGCCACCAACTCCACATTCACAGGCAACTTCAGCGCCACAGCCATTTTCAGATAGCCCTCAATGCAAAGGCTCTAGACGCAAATATTGGTGTGAGAGCTAATTCAATCAAGGAAACACTGCATGTTGGTGAAGGGCATATTGAAGAAGGATCAGCCGAGTGGTTCTTGTGGGAGAACAACTCCATTTGGCTCACTAACTTCACACACCATCAGGCTTCCAAGCAGCTCTCAAGGAAACTCAGTTTTCACACTCTATGCTTAGTGCCCTTTGAGTGCATTATCTAGGAATGAACCTGGTAGAGCATCCCACAAAAAAGAATGCTCCTCCTGCAGGTATCACATGCCACCAACTCCACATTCACAGGCAACTTCAGCGCCACAGTCGTTTTCAGATAGCCCTCAATGCAAAGGCTCTAGACGCAAATATTGGTGTGAGAGCTAATTCAATCAAGGAAACACTGCATGTTGGTGAAGGGCATATTGAAGAAGGATCAGCCGAGTGGTTCTTGTGGGAGAACAACTCCATTTGGCTCACTAACTTCACACACCATCAGGCTTCCAAGCAGCTCTCAAGGAAACTCAGTTTTCACACTGTATCCTTAGTGCCCTATGAGTGCCCAGGACTGAAATGAAGCTTGGAGAGCATCCCACACAAACGAATGCTCCACATGCGGGTTTCACATGCCACCAACTCCACATTCACAGGCAACTTCAGCGCCACAGCCATTTTCAGATAGCCCTCAATGCAAAAGCTCTAGACGCAAATATTGGTGTGAGAGCTAATTCAATCAAGGAAACACTGCATGTTGGTGAAGGGCATATTGAAGAAGGATCAGCCGAGTGGTTCTTGTGGGAGAACAACTCCATTTGGCTCACTAACTTCACACACCATCAGGCTTCCAAGCAGCTCTCAAGGAAACTCAGTTTTCACACTCTATGCTTAGTGCCCTTTGAGTGCCTAGGAAGGATATGAAGCTTGGAGAGCATCCCACATAAACGAATGCTCCACATGCGGGTTTCACATGCCACCAACTCCACATTCACAGGCAACTTCAGCGCCACAGCCGTTTTCAGATAGCCCTCAATGCAAAGGCTCTAGACGCAAATATTGGTGTGAGAGCTAATTCAATCAAGGAAACACTGCATGTTGGTGAAGGGCATATTGAAGAAGGATCAGCCGAGTGGTTCTTGTGGGAGAACAACTCCATTTGGCTCACTAACTTCACACACCATCAGGCTTCCAAGCAGCTCTCAAGGAAACTCAGTTTTCACACTCTATGCTTAGTGCCCTTTGAGTGCATTATCTAGGAATGAACCTGGTTCAGCATCCCACACAAACGAATGCTCCACATGCGGGTTTCACATGCCACCAACTCCACATTCACAGGCAACTTCAGCGCCACAGCCGTTTTCAGATAGCCCTCAATGCAAAGGCTCTAGACGCAAATATTGGTGTGAGAGCTAATTCAATCAAGGAAACACTGCATGTTGGTGAAGGGCATATTGAAGAAGGATCAGCCGAGTGGTTCTTGTGGGAGAACAACTCCATTTGGCTCACTAACTTCACACACCATCAGGCTTCCAAGCAGCTCTCAAGGAAACTCAGTTTTCACACTCTATGCTTAGTGCCCTTTGAGTGCATTATCTAGGAATGAACCTGGTAGAGCATCCCACAAACGAATGCTCCACATGCAGGTATCACATGCCACCAACTCCACATTCACAGGCAACTTCAGCGCCACAGTCGTTTTCAGATAGCCCTCAATGCAAAGGCTCTAGACGCAAATATTGGTGTGAGAGCTAATTCAATCAAGGAAACACTGCATGTTGGTGAAGGGCATATTGAAGAAGGATCAGCCGAGTGGTTCTTGTGGGAGAACAACTCCATTTGGCTCACTAACTTCACACACCATCAGGCTTCCAAGCAGCTCTCAAGGAAACTCAGTTTTCACACTGTATCCTTAGTGCCCTTTGAGTGCCCAGGACTGAAATGAAGCTTGGAGAGCATCCCACACAAACGAATGCTCCACATGCGGGTTTCACATGCCACCAACTCCACATTCACAGGCAACTTCAGCGCCACAGTCGTTTTCAGATAGCCCTCAATGCAAAGGCTCTAGACGCAAATATTGGTGTGAGAGCTAATTCAATCAAGGAAACACTGCATGTTGGTGAAGGGCATATTGAAGAAGGATCAGCCGAGTGGTTCTTGTGGGAGAACAACTCCATTTGGCTCACTAACTTCACACACCATCAGGCTTCCAAGCAGCTCTCAAGGAAACTCAGTTTTCACACTGTATCCTTAGTGCCCTTTGAGTGCCCAGGACTGAAATGAAGCTTAGAGAGCATCCCACACAAACGAATGCTCCACATGCGGGTTTCACATGCCACCAACTCCACATTCACAGGCAACTTCAGCGCCACAGTCGTTTTCAGATAGCCCTCAATGCAAAGGCTCTAGACGCAAATATTGGTGTGAGAGCTAATTCAATCAAGGAAACACTGCATGTTGGTGAAGGGCATATTGAAGAAGGATCAGCCGAGTGGTTCTTGTGGGAGAACAACTCCATTTGGCTCACTAACTTCACACACCATCAGGCTTCCAAGCAGCTCTCAAGGAAACTCAGTTTTCACACTCTATGCTTAGTGCCCTTTGAGTGCCTAGGAAGGATATGAAGCTTGGAGAGCATCCCACATAAACGAATGCTCCACATGCGGGTTTCACATGCCACCAACTCCACATTCACAGGCAACTTCAGCGCCACAGCCATTTTCAGATAGCCCTCAATGCAAAGGCTCTAGACGCAAATATTGGTGTGAGAGCTAATTCAATCAAGGAAACACTGCATGTTGGTGAAGGGCATATTGAAGAAGGATCAGCCGAGTGGTTCTTGTGGGAGAACAACTGCATTTGGCTCACTAACTTCACACACCATCAGGCTTCCAAGCAGCTCTCAAGGAAACTCAGTTTTCACACTGTATGCTTAGTGCCCTTTGAGTGCATTATCTAGGAATGAACATGGTAGAGCATCCCACACGCACGAATGCTCCACATGCGGGTTTCACATGCCACCAACTCCACATTCACAGGCAACTTCAGCGCCACAGCGTTTTCAGATAGCCCTCAATGCAAAGGCTCTAGACGCAAATATTGGTGTGAGAGCTAATTCAATCAAGGAAACACTGCATGTTGGTGAAGGGCATATTGAAGAAGGATCAGCCGAGTGGTTCTTGTGGGAGAACAACTCCATTTGGCTCACTAACTTCACACACCATCAGGCTTCCAAGCAGCTCTCAAGGAAACTCAGTTTTCACACTGTATCCTTAGTGCCCTTTGAGTGCCCAGGACTGAAATGAAGCTTGGAGAGCATCCCACACAAACGAATGCTCCACATGCGGGTTTCACATGCCACCAACTCCACATTCACAGGCAACTTCAGCGCCACAGTCGTTTTCAGATAGCCCTCAATGCAAAGGCTCTAGACGCAAATATTGGTGTGAGAGCTAATTCAATCAAGGAAACACTGCATGTTGGTGAAGGGCATATTGAAGAAGGATCAGCCGAGTGGTTCTTGTGGGAGAACAACTCCATTTGGCTCACTAACTTCACACACCATCAGGCTTCCAAGCAGCTCTCAAGGAAACTCAGTTTTCACACTCTATGCTTAGTGCCCTTTCAGTGCATTATCTAGGAATGAACATGGTAGATCATCCCAAACGTACGAATGCTCCACTTGCGGGTATCACATGCCACCAACTCCAATTTCACATGCA
The DNA here is from genome assembly GCF_030435755.1 of Ochotona princeps. Classification (NCBI taxonomy): domain Eukaryota; kingdom Metazoa; phylum Chordata; class Mammalia; order Lagomorpha; family Ochotonidae; genus Ochotona; species Ochotona princeps. The sequence goes on along the minus strand of NW_026701067.1, from coordinate 36,794 downwards.
AATTCAGCGCCACAGTCGTTTTCAGATAGCCCTCAATGCAAAAGCTCTAGACGCAAATATTGGTGTGAGAGCTAATTCAATCAAGGAAACACTGCATGTTGGTGAAGGGCATATTGAAGAAGGATCAGCCGAGTGGTTCTTGTGGGAGAACAACTCCATTTGGCTCACTAACTTCACACACCATCAGGTTTCCAAGCAGCTCTCAAGGAAACTCAGTTTTCACACTCTATGCTTAGTGCCCTTTGAGTGCCTAGGAAGGATATGAAGCTTGGAGAGCATCCCACATAAACGAATGCTCCACATGCGGGTTTCACATGCCACCAACTCCACATTCACAGGCAACTTCAGCGCCACAGCCGTTTTCAGATAGCCCTCAATGCAAAGGCTCTAGACGCAAATATTGGTGTGAGAGCTAATTCAATCAAGGAAACACTGCATGTTGGTGAAGGGCATATTGAAGAAGGATCAGCTGAGTGGTTCTTGTGGGAGAACAACTCCATTTGGCTCACTAACTTCACACACCATCAGGCTGCCAAGCAGCTCTCAAGGAAACTCAGTTTTCACACTCTATGCTTAGTGCCCTTTGAGTGCATTATCTAGGAATGAACCTGGTAGAGCATCCCACACAAACAAATGCTCCACATGCGGGTTTCACATGCCACCAACTCCACATTCACAGGCAACTTCAGCGCCACAGCCGTTTTCAGATAGCCCTCAATGCAAAGGCTCTAGACGCAAATATTGGTGTGAGAGCTAATTCAATCAAGGAAACACTGCATGTTGGTGAAGGGCATATTGAAGAAGGATCAGCCGAGTGGTTCTTGTGGGAGAACAACTCCATTTGGCTCACTAACTTCACACACCATCAGGCTTCCAAGCAGCTCTCAAGGAAACTCAGTTTTCACACTCTATGCTTAGAGCTCTTTGAGTGCATTATCTAGGAATGAACCTGGTAGAGCATCCCACACAAACGAATGCTCCACATGCGGGTTTCACATGCCACCAACTCCACATTCACAGGCAAATTCAGCGCCACAGCCGTTTTCAGATAGCACTCAATGCAAAGGCTCTAGACGCAAATATTGGCGTGAGAGCTAATTCAATCAAGGAACCACTGCATGTTGGTGAAGGGCATATTGAAGAAGGATCAGCTGAGTGGTTCCTGTGGGAGAACAACTCCATTTGGCTCACTAACTTCACACACCATCAGGCTTCCAAGCAGCTCTCAAGGAAACTCAGTTTTCACACTCTATGCTTAGTGCCCTTTGAGTGCATTATCTAGGAATGAACATGGTAGAGCATCCCACACAAACGAATGCTCCACATGCGGTTTTCACATGCCACCAACTCCACATTCACAGGCAACTTCAGCGCCACAGCCGTTTTCAGATAGCCCTCAATGCAAAGGCTCTAGACGCAAATATTGGTGTGAGAGCTAATTCAATCAAGGAAACACTGCATGTTGGTGAAGGGCATATTGAAGAAGGATCAGCCGAGTGGTTCTTGTGGGAGAACAACTCCATTTGGCTCACTAACTTCACACACCATCAGGCTTCCAAGCAGCTCTCAAGGAAACTCAGTTTTCACACTCTATGCTTAGTGCCCTTTGAGTGCATTATCTAGGAATGAACCTGGTAGAGCATCCCACACAAACGAATGCTCCACATGCGGGTTTCACATGCCACCAACTCCACATTCACAGGCAACTTCAGCGCCACAGCCGTTTTCAGATAGCCCTCAATGCAAAGGCTCTAGACGCAAATATTGGTGTGAGAGCTAATTCAATCAAGGAAACACTGCATGTTGGTGAAGGGCATATTGAAGAAGAATCAGCCGAGTGGTTCTTGTGGGAGAACAACTCCATTTGGCTCACTAACTTCACACACCATCAGGCTTCCAAGCAGCTCTCAAGGAAACTCAGTTTTCACACTCTATGCTTAGTGCTCTTTGTGTGCCTAGGACTGAAATGAAGCTTGGTCAGCATCTAATACAAACAAATGCTCCACATGCGGGTTTCACATGCCACCAACTCCACATTCACAGGCAACTTCAGCGCCACAGCCGTTTTCAGATAGCCCTCAATGCAAAGGCTCTAGACGCAAATATTTGTGTGAGAGCTAATTCAATCAAGGAAACACTGCATGTTGGTGAAGGGCATATTGAAGAAGGATCAGCCGAGTGGTTCTTGTGGGAGAACAACTCCATTTGGCTCACTAACTTCACACACCATCAGGCTTCCAAGCAGCTCTCAAGGAAACTCAGTTTTCACACTCTATGCTTAGTGCCCTTTGAGTGCATTATCTAGGAATGAACCTGGTAGAGCATCCCACACAAACGAATGCTCCACATGCGGGTTTCACATGCCACCAACTCCACATTCACAGGCAACTTCAGCGCCACAGCCGTTTTCAGATAGCCCTCAATGCAAAGGCTCTAGACGCAAATATTGGTGTGAGAGCTAATTCAATCAAGGAAACACTGCATGTTGGTGAAGGGCATATTGAAGAAGGATCAGCCGAGTGGTTCTTGTGGGAGAACAACTCCATTTGGCTCACTAACTTCACACACCATCAGGCTTCCAAGCAGCTCTCAAGGAAACTCAGTTTTCACACTCTATGCTTAGAGCTCTTTGAGTGCATTATCTAGGAATGAACCTGGTAGAGCATCCCACACAAACGAATGCTCCACATGCGGGTTTCACATGCCACCAACTCCACATTCACAGGCAAATTCAGCGCCACAGCCGTTTTCAGATAGCACTCAATGCAAAGGCTCTAGACGCAAATATTGGCGTGAGAGCTAATTCAATCAAGGAACCACTGCATGTTGGTGAAGGGCATATTGAAGAAGGATCAGCTGAGTGGTTCCTGTGGGAGAACAACTCCATTTGGCTCACTAACTTCACAACCATCAGGCTTCCAAGCAGTTCTCAAGGAAACTCAGTTTTCACACTCTATGCTTAGTGCCCTTTGAGTGCATTATCTAGGAATGAACATGGTAGAGCATCCCACACAAACGAATGCTCCACATGCGGGTTTCACATGCCACCAACTCCACATTCACAGGCAACTTCAGCGCCACAGCCGTTTTCAGATAGCCCTCAATGCAAAGGCTCTAGACGCAAATATTGGTGTGAGAGCTAATTCAATCAAGGAAACACTGCATGTTGGTGAAGGGCATATTGAAGAAGGATCAGCCGAGTGGTTCTTGTGGGAGAACAACTCCATTTGGCTCACTAACTTCACACACCATCAGGCTTCCAAGCAGCTCTCAAGGAAACTCAGTTTTCACACTCTATGCTTAGTGCCCTTTGAGTGCATTATCTAGGAATGAACCAGGTAGAGCATCCCACACAAACGAATGCTCCACATGCGGGTTTCACATGCCACCAACTCCACATTCACAGGCAACTTCAGCGCCACAGCCGTTTTCAGATAGCCCTCAATGCAAAGGCTCTAGACGCAAATATTGGTGTGAGAGCTAATTCAATCAAGGAAACACTGCATGTTGGTGAAGGGCATATTGAAGAAGAATCAGCCGAGTGGTTCTTGTGGGAGAACAACTCCATTTGGCTCACTAACTTCACACACCATCAGGCTTCCAAGCAGCTCTCAAGGAAACTCAGTTTTCACACTCTCTGCTTAGTGCTCTTTGTGTGCCTAGGACTGAAATGAAGCTTGGTCAGCATCTAATACAAACAAATGCTCCACATGCGGGTTTCACATGCCACCAACTCCACATTCACAGGCAACTTCAGCGCCACAGCCGTTTTCAGATAGCCCTCAATGCAAAGGCTCTAGACGCAAATATTGGTGTGAGAGCTAATTCAATCAAGGAAACACTGCATGTTGGTGAAGGGCATATTGAAGAAGGATCAGCCGAGTGGTTCTTGTGGGAGAACAACTCCATTTGGCTCACTAACTTCACACACCATCAGGCTTCCAAGCAGCTCTCAAGGAAACTCAGTTTTCACACTCTATGCTTAGTGCCCTTTGAGTGCCTAGGAAGGATATGAAGCTTGGAGAGCATCCCACATAAACGAATGCTCCACATGCGGGTTTCACATGCCACCAACTCCACATTCACAGGCAACTTCAGCGCCACAGCCGTTTTCAGATAGCCCTCAATGCAAAGGCTCTAGACGCAAATATTGGTGTGAGAGCTAATTCAATCAAGGAAACACTGCATGTTGGTGAAGGGCATATTGAAGAAGGATCAGCTGAGTGGTTCTTGTGGGAGAACAACTCCATTTGGCTCACTAACTTCACACACCATCAGGCTGCCAAGCAGCTCTCAAGGAAACTCAGTTTTCACACTCTATGCTTAGTGCCCTTTGAGTGCATTATCTAGGAATGAACCTGGTAGAGCATCCCACACAAACAAATGCTCCACATGCGGGTTTCACATGCCACCAACTCCACATTCACAGGCAACTTCAGCGCCACAGCCGTTTTCAGATAGCCCTCAATGCAAAGGCTCTAGACGCAAATATTGGTGTGAGAGCTAATTCAATCAAGGAAACACTGCATGTTGGTGAAGGGCATATTGAAGAAGGATCAGCCGAGTGGTTCTTGTGGGAGAACAACTCCATTTGGCTCACTAACTTCACACACCATCAGGCTTCCAAGCAGCTCTCAAGGAAACTCAGTTTTCACACTCTATGCTTAGAGCTCTTTGAGTGCATTATCTAGGAATGAACCTGGTAGAGCATCCCACACAAACGAATGCTCCACATGCGGGTTTCACATGCCACCAACTCCACATTCACAGGCAAATTCAGCGCCACAGCCGTTTTCAGATAGCACTCAATGCAAAGGCTCTAGACGCAAATATTGGCGTGAGAGCTAATTCAATCAAGGAACCACTGCATGTTGGTGAAGGGCATATTGAAGAAGGATCAGCTGAGTGGTTCCTGTGGGAGAACAACTCCATTTGGCTCACTAACTTCACACACCATCAGGCTTCCAAGCAGCTCTCAAGGAAACTCAGTTTTCACACTCTATGCTTAGTGCCCTTTGAGTGCATTATCTAGGAATGAACATGGTAGAGCATCCCACAGAAACGAATGCTCCACATGCGGGTTTCACATGCCACCAACTCCACATTCACAGGCAACTTCAGCGCCACAGCCGTTTTCAGATAGCCCTCAATGCAAAGGCTCTAGACGCAAATATTGGTGTGAGAGCTAATTCAATCAAGGAAACACTGCATGTTGGTGAAGGGCATATTGAAGAAGGATCAGCCGAGTGGTTCTTGTGGGAGAACAACTCCATTTGGCTCACTAACTTCACACACCATCAGGCTTCCAAGCAGCTCTCAAGGAAACTCAGTTTTCACACTCTATGCTTAGTGCCCTTTGAGTGCATTATCTAGGAATGAACCTGGTAGAGCATCCCACACAAACGAATGCTCCACATGCGGGTTTCACATGCCACCAACTCCACATTCACAGGCAACTTCAGCGCCACAGCCGTTTTCAGATAGCCCTCAATGCAAAGGCTCTAGACGCAAATATTGGTGTGAGAGCTAATTCAATCAAGGAAACACTGCATGTTGGTGAAGGGCATATTGAAGAAGAATCAGCCGAGTGGTTCTTGTGGGAGAACAACTCCATTTGGCTCACTAACTTCACACACCATCAGGCTTCCAAGCAGCTCTCAAGGAAACTCAGTTTTCACACTCTATGCTTAGTGCTCTTTGTGTGCCTAGGACTGAAATGAAGCTTGGTCAGCATCTAATACAAACAAATGCTCCACATGCGGGTTTCACATGCCACCAACTCCACATTCACAGGCAACTTCAGCGCCACAGCCGTTTTCAGATAGCCCTCAATGCAAAGGCTCTAGACGCAAATATTGGTGTGAGAGCTAATTCAATCAAGGAAACACTGCATGTTGGTGAAGGGCATATTGAAGAAGGATCAGCCGAGTGGTTCTTGTAGGAGAACAACTCCATTTGGCTCACTAACTTCACACACCATCAGGCTTCCAAGCAGCTCTCAAGGAAACTCAGTTTTCACACTCTATGCTTAGTGCCCTTTGAGTGCATTATCTAGGAATGAACCTGGTAGAGCATCCCACACAAACGAATGCTCCACATGCGGGTTTCACATGCCACCAACTCCACATTCACAGGCAACTTCAGCGCCACAGCCGTTTTCAGATAGCCCTCAATGCAAAGGCTCTAGACGCAAATATTGGTGTGAGAGCTAATTCAATCAAGGAAACACTGCATGTTGGTGAAGGGCATATTGAAGAAGGATCAGCCGAGTGGTTCTTGTGGGAGAACAACTCCATTTGGCTCACTAACTTCACACACCATCAGGCTTCCAAGCAGCTCTCAAGGAAACTCAGTTTTCACACTCTATGCTTAGAGCTCTTTGAGTGCATTATCTAGGAATGAACCTGGTAGAGCATCCCACACAAACGAATGCTCCACATGCGGGTTTCACATGCCACCAACTCCACATTCACAGGCAAATTCAGCGCCACAGCCGTTTTCAGATAGCACTCAATGCAAAGGCTCTAGACGCAAATATTGGCGTGAGAGCTAATTCAATCAAGGAACCACTGCATGTTGGTGAAGGGCATATTGAAGAAGGATCAGCTGAGTGGTTCCTGTGGGAGAACAACTCCATTTGGCTCACTAACTTCACAACCATCAGGCTTCCAAGCAGTTCTCAAGGAAACTCAGTTTTCACACTCTATGCTTAGTGCCCTTTGAGTGCATTATCTAGGAATGAACATGGTAGAGCATCCCACACAAACGAATGCTCCACATGCGGGTTTCACATGCCACCAACTCCACATTCACAGGCAACTTCAGCGCCACAGCCGTTTTCAGATAGCCCTCAATGCAAAGGCTCTAGACGCAAATATTGGTGTGAGAGCTAATTCAATCAAGGAAACACTGCATGTTGGTGAAGGGCATATTGAAGAAGGATCAGCCGAGTGGTTCTTGTGGGAGAACAACTCCATTTGGCTCACTAACTTCACACACCATCAGGCTTCCAAGCAGCTCTCAAGGAAACTCAGTTTTCACACTCTATGCTTAGTGCCCTTTGAGTGCATTATCTAGGAATGAACCAGGTAGAGCATCCCACACAAACGAATGCTCCACATGCGGGTTTCACATGCCACCAACTCCACATTCACAGGCAACTTCAGCGCCACAGCCGTTTTCAGATAGCCCTCAATGCAAAGGCTCTAGACGCAAATATTGGTGTGAGAGCTAATTCAATCAAGGAAACACTGCATGTTGGTGAAGGGCATATTGAAGAAGAATCAGCCGAGTGGTTCTTGTGGGAGAACAACTCCATTTGGCTCACTAACTTCACACACCATCAGGCTTCCAAGCAGCTCTCAAGGAAACTCAGTTTTCACACTCTCTGCTTAGTGCTCTTTGTGTGCCTAGGACTGAAATGAAGCTTGGTCAGCATCTAATACAAACAAATGCTCCACATGCGGGTTTCACATGCCACCAACTCCACATTCACAGGCAACTTCAGCGCCACAGCCGTTTTCAGATAGCCCTCAATGCAAAGGCTCTAGACGCAAATATTGGTGTGAGAGCTAATTCAATCAAGGAAACACTGCATGTTGGTGAAGGGCATATTGAAGAAGGATCAGCCGAGTGGTTCTTGTGGGAGAACAACTCCATTTGGCTCACTAACTTCACACACCATCAGGCTTCCAAGCAGCTCTCAAGGAAACTCAGTTTTCACACTGTATCCTTAGTGCCGTTTGAGGGCATTATCTAGGAATGAACCTGGTAGAGCATCCCACACAAACGAATGCTCCACATGCGGGTTTCACATGCCACCAACTCCACATTCTCAGGCAACTTCAGCGCCACAGCCGTTTTCAGATAGCCCTCAATGCAAAGGCTCTAGACGCAAATATTGGTGTGAGAGCTAATTCAATCAAGGAAACACTGCATGTTGGTGAAGGGCATATTGAAGAAGGATCAGCCGAGTGGTTCTTGTGGGAGAACAACTCCATTTGGCTCACTAACTTCACACACCATCAGGCTTCCAAGCAGCTCTCAAGGAAACTCAGTTTTCACACTCTATGCTTAGTGCCCTTTGAGTGCATTATCTGGAATGAACCTGGTAGAGCATCCCACACAAACGAATGCTCCACTTGCAGGTATCACATGCCACCAACTCCACATTCACAGGCAACTTCAGCGCCACAGTCGTTTTCAGATAGCCCTCAATGCAAAGGCTCTAGACGCAAATATTGGTGTGAGAGCTAATTCAATCAAGGAAACACTGCATGTTGGTGAAGGGCATATTGAAGAAGGATCAGCCGAGTGGTTCTTGTGGGAGAACAACTCCATTTGGCTCACTAACTTCACACACCATCAGGCTTCCAAGCAGCTCTCAAGGAAACTCAGTTTTCACACTCTATGCTTAGTGCCCTTTGAGTGCATTATCTAGGAATGAACCAGGTAGAGCATCCCACACAAACGAATGCTCCACATGCGGGTTTCACATGCCACCAACTCCACATTCACAGGCAACTTCAGCGCCACAGCCGTTTTCAGATAGCCCTCAATGCAAAGGCTCTAGACGCAAATATTGGTGTGAGAGCTAATTCAATCAAGGAAACACTGCATGTTGGTGAAGGGCATATTGAAGAAGAATCAGCCGAGTGGTTCTTGTGGGAGAACAACTCCATTTGGCTCACTAACTTCACACACCATCAGGCTTCCAAGCAGCTCTCAAGGAAACTCAGTTTTCACACTCTCTGCTTAGTGCTCTTTGTGTGCCTAGGACTGAAATGAAGCTTGGTCAGCATCTAATACAAACAAATGCTCCACATGCGGGTTTCACATGCCACCAACTCCACATTCACAGGCAACTTCAGCGCCACAGCCGTTTTCAGATAGCCCTCAATGCAAAGGCTCTAGACGCAAATATTGGTGTGAGAGCTAATTCAATCAAGGAAACACTGCATGTTGGTGAAGGGCATATTGAAGAAGGATCAGCCGAGTGGTTCTTGTGGGAGAACAACTCCATTTGGCTCACTAACTTCACACACCATCAGGCTTCCAAGCAGCTCTCAAGGAAACTCAGTTTTCACACTCTATGCTTAGCGCCCTTTGAGTGCATTATCTAGGAATGAACCTGGTAGAGCATCCCACACAAACGAATGCTCCACATGCGGGTTTCACATGCCACCAACTCCACATTCTCAGGCAACTTCAGCGCCACAGCCGTTTTCAGATAGCCCTCAATGCAAAGGCTCTAGACGCAAATATTGGTGTGAGAGCTAATTCAATCAAGGAAACACTGCATGTTGGTGAAGGGCATATTGAAGAAGGATCAGCCGAGTGGTTCTTGTGGGAGAACAACTCCATTTGGCTCACTAACTTCACACACCATCAGGCTTCCAAGCAGCTCTCAAGGAAACTCAGTTTTCACACTCTATGCTTAGTGCCCTTTGAGTGCATTATCTGGAATGAACCTGGTAGAGCATCCCACACAAACGAATGCTCCACTTGCAGGTATCACATGCCACCAACTCCACATTCACAGGCAACTTCAGCGCCACAGTCGTTTTCAGATAGCCCTCAATGCAAAGGCTCTAGACGCAAATATTGGTGTGAGAGCTAATTCAATCAAGGAAACACTGCATGTTGGTGAAGCTCATATTGAAGAAGGATCAGCCGAGTGGTTCTTGTGGGAGAACAACTCCATTTGGCTCACTAACTTCACACACCATCAGGCTTCCAAGCAGCTCTCAAGGAAACTCAGTTTTCACACTGTATCCTTAGTGCCCTTTGAGTGCCCAGGACTGAAATGAAGCTTGGAGAGCATCCCACACAAACGAATGCTCCACATGTGGGTTTCACATGCCACCAACTCCACATTCACAGGCAACTTCAGCGCCACAGTCGTTTTCAGATAGCCCTCAATGCAAAGGCTCTAGACGCAAATATTGGTGTGAGAGCTAATTCAATCAAGGAAACACTGCATGTTGGTGAAGGGCATATTGAAGAAGGATAAGCTGAGTGGTTCTTGTGGGAGAACAACTCCATTTGGCTCACTAACTTCACACACCATCAGGCTTCCAAGCAGCTCTCAAGGAAACTCAGTTTTCACACTCTATGCTTAGTGCCCTTTGAGTGCCCAGGACTGAAATGAAGCTTGGAGAGCATCCCACATAAACGAATGCTCCACATGCGGGTTTCACATGCCACCAACTCCGCATTCACAGGCAACTTCAGCGCCACAGCCGTTTTCAGATAGCCCTCAATGCAAAGGCTCTAGACGCAAATATTGGTGTGAGAGCTAATTCAATCAAGGAAACACTGCATGTTGGTGAAGGGCATATTGAAGAAGGATAAGCTGAGTGGTTCTTGTGGGAGAACAACTCCATTTGGCTCACTAACTTCACACACCATCAGGCTTCCAAGCAGCTCTCAAGGAAACTCAGTTTTCACACTCTATGCTTAGTGCCCTTTGAGTGCATTATCTAGGAATGAACATGGTAGAGCATCCCACACAAACGAATGCTCCACATGCGGGTTTCACATGCCACCAACTCCACATTCTCAGGCAACTTCAGCGCCTCAGCCGTTTTCAGATAGCCCTCAATGCAAAGGCTCTAGACGCAAATATTGGTGTGAGAGCTAATTCAATCAAGGAAACACTGCATGTTGGTGAAGGGCATATTGAAGAAGGATCAGCCGAGTGGTTCTTGTGGGAGAACAACTCCATTTGGCTCACTAACTTCACACACCATCAGGTTTCAAGCAGCTCTCAAGGAAACTCAGTTTTCACACTCTATGCTTAGTGCCCTTTGAGTGCCCAGGACTGAAATGAAGCTTGGAGAGCATCCCACATAAACGAATGCTCCACATGCGGGTTTCACATGCCACCAACTCCACATTCACAGGCAACTTCAGCGCCACAGCCGTTTTCAGATAGCCCTCAATGCAAAGGCTCTAGACGCAAATATTGGTGTGAGAGCTAATTCAATCAAGGAAACACTGCATGTTGGTGAAGGGCATATTGAAGAAGAATCAGCCGAGTGGTTCTTGTGGGAGAACAACTCCATTTGGCTCACTAACTTCACACACCATCAGGCTTCCAAGCAGCTCTCAAGGAAACTCAGTTTTCACACTCTATGCTTAGTGCTCTTTGTGTGCCTAGGACTGAAAAGAAGCTTGGTCAGCATCCAATACAAACGAATGCTCCACATGCGGGTTTCACATGCCACCAACTCCACATTCACAGGCAACTTCAGCGCCACAGCCGTTTTCAGATAGCCCTCAATGCAAAGGCTCTAGACGCAAATATTGGTGTGAGAGCTAATTCAATCAAGGAAACACTGCATGTTGGTGAAGGGCATATTGAAGAAGGATCAGCCGAGTGGTTCTTGTGGGAGAACAACTCCATTTGGCTCACTAACTTCACACACCATCAGGCTTCCAAGCAGCTCTCAAGGAAACTCAGTTTTCACACTCTATGCTTAGTGCCCTTTGAGTGCATTATCTAGGAATGAACCTGGTAGAGCATCCCACACAAACGAATGCTCCACATGCGGGTTTCACATGCCACCAACTCCACATTCACAGGCAACTTCAGCGCCACAGCCGTTTTCAGATAGCCCTCAATGCAAAGGCTCTAGACGCAAATATTGGTGTGAGAGCTAATTCAATCAAGGAAACACGGCATGTTGGTGAAGGGCATATTGAAGAAGGATCAGCCGAGTGGTTCTTGTGGGAGAACAACTCCATTTGGCTCACTAACTTCACACACCATCAGGCTTCCAAGCAGCTCTCAAGGAAACTCAGTTTTCACACTCTATGTTTAGTGCCCTTTGAGTGCATTATCTAGGAATGAACATGGTAGAGCATCCCACAAAAACGAATGCTCCACTTGCAGGTATCACATGCCACCAACTCCACATTCACAGGCAACATCAGCGCCACAGTCGTTTTCAGATAGCCCTCAATGCAAAGGCTCTAGACGCAAATATTGGTGTGAGAGCTAATTCAATCAAGGAAACAATGCATGTTGGTTAAGGGCATATTGAAGAAGGATCAGCCGAGTGGTTCTTGTGGGAGAACAACTCCATTTGGCTCACTAACTTCACACACCATCAGGCTTCCAAGCAGCTCTCAAGGAAACTCAGTTTTCACACTCTATGCTTAGTGCCCTTTGAGTGCCTAGGACTGAAATGAAGCTTGGAGAGCATCCCACACAAACGAATGCTCCACATGCGGGTTTCACATGCCACCAACTCCACATTCACAGGCAACTTCAGCGCCACAGCCGTTTTCAGATAGCCCTCAATGCAAAGGCTCTAGACGCAAATATTGGTGTGAGAGCTAATTCAATCAAGGAAACACTGCATGTTGGTGAAGGGCATATTGAAGAAGGATCAGCCGAGTGGTTCTTGTGGGAGACCAACTCCATTTGGCTCACTAACTTCACACACCATCAGGCTTCCAAGCAGCTCTCAAGGAAACTCAGTTTTCACACTCTATGCTTAGTGCCCTTTGAGTGCATTATCTAGGAATGAACCTGGTAGAGCATCCCACACAAACGAATGCTCCACATGCGGGTTTCACATGCCACCAACTCCACATTCACAGGCAACTTCAGCGCCACAGCCGTTTTCAGATAGCCCTCAATGCAAAGGCTCTAGACGCAAATATTGGTGTGAGAGCTAATTCAATCAAGGAAACACTGCATGTTGGTGAAGGGCATATTGAAGAAGGATCAGCCGAGTGGTTCTTGTGGGAGAACAACTCCATTTGGCTCACTAACTTCACACACCATCAGGCTTCCAAGCAGCTCTCAAGGAAACTCAGTTTTCACACTCTATGCTTAGTGCCCTTTGAGTGCATTATCTAGGAATGAACATGGTAGAGCATCCCACACAAACGAATGCTCCACATGCGGGTTTCACATGCCACCAACTCCACATTCTCAGGCAACTTCAGCGCCTCAGCCGTTTTCAGATAGCCCTCAATGCAAAGGCTCTAGACGCAAATATTGGTGTGAGAGCTAATTCAATCAAGGAAACACTGCATGTTGGTGAAGGGCATATTGAAGAAGGATCAGCCGAGTGGTTCTTGTGGGAGAACAACTCCATTTGGCTCACTAACTTCACACACCATCAGGTTTCAAGCAGCTCTCAAGGAAACTCAGTTTTCACACTCTATGCTTAGTGCCCTTTGAGTGCCCAGGACTGAAATGAAGCTTGGAGAGCATCCCACATAAACGAATGCTCCACATGCGGGTTTCACATGCCACCAACTCCACATTCACAGGCAACTTCAGCGCCACAGCCGTTTTCAGATAGCCCTCAATGCAAAGGCTCTAGACGCAAATATTGGTGTGAGAGCTAATTCAATCAAGGAAACACTGCATGTTGGTGAAGGGCATATTGAAGAAGAATCAGCCGAGTGGTTCTTGTGGGAGAACAACTCCATTTGGCTCACTAACTTCACACACCATCAGGCTTCCAAGCAGCTCTCAAGGAAACTCAGTTTTCACACTCTATGCTTAGTGCTCTTTGTGTGCCTAGGACTGAAAAGAAGCTTGGTCAGCATCCAATACAAACGAATGCTCCACATGCGGGTTTCACATGCCACCAACTCCACATTCACAGGCAACTTCAGCGCCACAGCCGTTTTCAGATAGCCCTCAATGCAAAGGCTCTAGACGCAAATATTGGTGTGAGAGCTAATTCAATCAAGGAAACACTGCATGTTGGTGAAGGGCATATTGAAGAAGGATCAGCCGAGTGGTTCTTGTGGGAGAACAACTCCATTTGGCTCACTAACTTCACACACCATCAGGCTTCCAAGCAGCTCTCAAGGAAACTCAGTTTTCACACTCTATGCTTAGTGCCCTTTGAGTGCATTATCTAGGAATGAACCTGGTAGAGCATCCCACACAAACGAATGCTCCACATGCGGGTTTCACATGCCACCAACTCCACATTCACAGGCAACTTCAGCGCCACAGCCGTTTTCAGATAGCCCTCAATGCAAAGGCTCTAGACGCAAATATTGGTGTGAGAGCTAATTCAATCAAGGAAACACGGCATGTTGGTGAAGGGCATATTGAAGAAGGATCAGCCGAGTGGTTCTTGTGGGAGAACAACTCCATTTGGCTCACTAACTTCACACACCATCAGGCTTCCAAGCAGCTCTCAAGGAAACTCAGTTTTCACACTCTATGTTTAGTGCCCTTTGAGTGCATTATCTAGGAATGAACATGGTAGAGCATCCTACAAAAACGAATGCTCCACTTGCAGGTATCACATGCCACCAACTCCACATTCACAGGCAACATCAGCGCCACAGTCGTTTTCAGATAGCCCTCAATGCAAAGGCTCTAGACGCAAATATTGGTGTGAGAGCTAATTCAATCAAGGAAACAATGCATGTTGGTTAAGGGCATATTGAAGAAGGATCAGCCGAGTGGTTCTTGTGGGAGAACAACTCCATTTGGCTCACTAACTTCACACACCATCAGGCTTCCAAGCAGCTCTCAAGGAAACTCAGTTTTCACACTCTATGCTTAGTGCCCTTTGAGTGCCTAGGACTGAAATGAAGCTTGGAGAGCATCCCACACAAACGAATGCTCCACATGCGGGTTTCACATGCCACCAACTCCACATTCACAGGCAACTTCAGCGCCACAGCCGTTTTCAGATAGCCCTCAATGCAAAAGCTCTAGACGCAAATATTGGTGTGAGAGCTAATTCAATCAAGGAAACACTGCATGTTGGTGAAGGGCATATTGAAGAAGGATCAGCCGAGTGGTTCTTGTGGGAGACCAACTCCATTTGGCTCACTAACTTCACACACCATCAGGCTTCCAAGCAGCTCTCAAGGAAACTCAGTTTTCACACTCTATGCTTAGTGCCCTTTGAGTGCATTATCTAGGAATGAACCTGGTAGAGCATCCCACACAAACGAATGCTCCACATGCGGGTTTCACATGCCACCAACTCCACATTCACAGGCAACTTCAGCGCCACAGCCGTTTTCAGATAGCCCTCAATGCAAAGGCTCTAGACGCAAATATTGGTGTGAGAGCTAATTCAATCAAGGAAACACTGCATGTTGGTGAAGGGCATATTGAAGAAGGATCAGCCGAGTGGTTCTTGTGGGAGAACAACTCCATTTGGCTCACTAACTTCACACACCATCAGGCTTCCAAGCAGCTCTCAAGGAAACTCAGTTTTCACACTCTATGCTTAGTGCTCTTTGTATTCCTAGGACTAAAATGAAGCTTGGTCAGCATCCCACACAAACGAATGCTCCACATGCGGGTTTCACATGCCACCAACTCCTCATTCACAGGCAACTTCAGCGCCACAGCCGTTTTCAGATAACCCTCAATGCAAAGGCTCTAGACGCAAATATTGGTGTGAGAGCTAATTCAATCAAGGAAACACTGCATGTTGGTGAAGGGCATATTGAAGAAGGATCAGCCGAGTGGTTCTTGTGGGAGAACAACTCCATTTGGCTCACTAACTTCACACACCATCAGGCTTCCAAGCAGCTCTCAAGGAAACTCAGTTTTCACACTCTATGCTTAGTGCCCTTTGAGTGCATTATCTAGGAATGAACCTGGTAGAGCATCCCACACAAACAAATGCTCCACATGCGGGTTTCACATGCCACCAACTCCACATTCACAGGCAACGTCAGCGCCACAGTCGTTTTCAGATAGCCCTCAATGCAAAGGCTCTAGACGCAAATATTGGTGTGAGAGCTAATTCAATCAAGGAAACACGGCATGTTTGAAGGGCATATTGAAGAAGGATCAGCCGAGTGGTTCTTGTGGGAGAACAACTCCATTTGGCTCACTAACTTCACACACCATCAGGCTTCCAAGCAGCTCTCAAGGAAACTCAGTTTTCACACACTCTATGCTTAGTGCCCTTTGAGTGCATTATCTAGGAATGAACATGGTAGAGCATCCCACAAAAACGAATGCTCCACTTGCAGGTATCAAATGCCACCAACTCCACATTCACAGGCAACATCAGCGCCACAGTCGTTTTCAGATAGCCCTCAATGCAAAGGCTCTAGAAACAAATATTGGTGTGAGAGCTAATTCAATCAAGGAAACACTGCATGTTGGTGAAGGGCATATTGAAGAAGGATCAGCCAAGTGGTTTTTGTGGGAGAACAACTCCATTTGGCTCACTAACTTCACACACCATCAGGCTTCCAAGCAGCTCTCAAGGAAACTCAGTTTTCACACTCTATGCTTAGTGCCCTTTGTATGGCTAGGACTGAAATGAACCTGGTAGAGCATCCCACACAAACGAATGCTCCACATGTGGGTTTCACATGCCACCAACTCCACATTCACAGGCAACTTCAGGCGCCACAGCCGTTTTCAGATAGCCCTCAATGCAAAGGCTCTAGACGCAAATATTGGTGTGAGAGCTAATTCAATCAAGGAAACACTGCATGTTGGTGAAGGGCATATTGAAGAAGGATCAGCGAGTGGTTCTTGTGGGAGAACAACTCCATTTGGCTCACTAACTTCACACACCATCAGGCTTCCAAGCAGCTCTCAAGCAAACTCAGTTTTCACACTCTATGCTTAGTGCCCTTTGAATGGCTATTACTGAAATGAACCTGGTAGAGCATCCCACACAAACGAATGCTCCACATGCGGGTTTCACATGCCACCAACTCCACATTCACAGGCAACTTCAGCGCCACAGCCGTTTTCAGATAGCCCTCAATGCAAAGGCTCTAGACGCAAATATTGGTGTGAGAGCTAATTCAATCAAGGAAACACTGCATGTTGGTGAAGGGCATATTGAAGAAGGATCAGCCGAGTGGTTCTTGTGGGAGAACAACTCCATTTGGCTCACTAACTTCACACACCATCAGGCTTCCAAGCAGCTCTCAAGGAAACTCAGTTTTCACACTCTATGCTTAGTGCCCTTTGTATGGCTAGGACTGAAATGAACCTGGTAGAGCATCCCACACAAACGAATGCTCCACATGCGGGTTTCACATGCCACCAACTCCACATTCACAGGCAACTTCAGCGCCACAGCTGTTTTCAGATAGCCCTCAATGCAAAGGCTCTAGACGCAAATATTGGTGTGAGAGCTAATTCAATCAAGGAAACACTGCATGTTGGTGAAGGGCATATTGAAGAAGGATCAGCCGAGTGGTTCTTGTGGGAGAACAACTCCATTTGGCTCACTAACTTCACACACCATCAGGCTTCCAAGCAGCTCTCAAGGAAACTCAGTTTTCACACTCTATGCTTAGTGCTCTTTGTATTCCTAGGACTGAAATGAAGCTTGGTCAGCATCCCACACAAACGAATGCTCCACATGCGGGTTTCACATGCCACCAACTCCACATTCACAGGCAACTTCAGCGCCACAGCCGTTTTCAGATAGCCCTCAATGCAAAGGCTCTAGACGCAAATATTGGTGTGAGAGCTAATTCAATCAAGGAAACACTGCATGTTGGTGAAGGGCATATTGAAGAAGGATCAGCCGAGTGGTTCTTGTGGGAGAACAACTCCATTTGGCTCACTAACTTCACACACCATCAGGCTTCCAAGCAGCTCTCAAGGAAACTCAGTTTTCACACTCTATGCTTAGTGCCTTTTGAGTGCATTATCTAGGAATGAACCTGGTAGAGCATCCCACACAAACAAATGCTCCACATGCGGGTTTCACATGCCAATAACTCAACATTCACAGGCAACTTCAGCGCCACAGCCATTTTCAGATAGCCCTCAATGCAAAAGGCTCTAGACACAAATATTGGTGTGAGAGCTAATTCAATCAAGGAAACACTGCATGTTGGTGAAGGGCATATTGAAGAAGGATCAGCCGAGTGGTTCCTGTGGGAGAACAACTCCATTTGGCTCACTAACTTCACACACCATCAGGCTTCCAAGCAGCTCTCAAGGAAACTCAGTTTTCACACTCTATGCTTAGTGCCCTTTGTATGGCTAGGACTGAAATGAACCTGGTAGAGCATCCCACACAAACGAATGCTCCACATGTGGGTTTCACATGCCACCAACTCCAGATTCACAGGCAACTTCAGCGCCACAGCCGTTTTCAGATAGCCCTCAATGCAAAGGCTCTAGACGCAAATATTGGTGTGAGAGCTAATTCAATCAAGGAAACACTGCATGTTGGTGAAGGGCATATTGAAGAAGGATCAGCCGAGTGGTTCTTGTGTGAGAACAACTCCATTTGGCTCACTAACTTCACACACCATCAGACTTCCAAGCAGCTCTCAAGCAAACTCAGTTTTCACACTCTATGCTTAGTGCCCTTTGAATGGCTATTACTGAAATGAACCTGGTAGAGCATCCCACACAAACGAATGCTCCACATGCGGGTTTCACATGCCACCAACTCCACATTCACAGGCAACTTCAGCGCCACAGCCGTTTTCAGATAGCCCTCAATGCAAAGGCTCTAGACGCAAATATTGGTGTGAGAGCTAATTCAATCAAGGAAACACTGCATGTTGGTGAAGGGCATATTGAAGAAGGATCAGCCGAGTGGTTCTTGTGGGAGAACAACTCCATTTGGCTCACTAACTTCACACACCATCAGGCTTCCAAGCAGCTCTCAAGGAAACTCAGTTTTCACACTCTATGCTTAGTGCCCTTTGTATGGCTAGGACTGAAATGAACCTGGTAGAGCATCCCACACAAACGAATGCTCCACATGCGGGTTTCACATGCCACCAACTCCACATTCACAGGCAACTTCAGCGCCACAGCTGTTTTCAGATAGCCCTCAATGCAAAGGCTCTAGACGCAAATATTGGTGTGAGAGCTAATTCAATCAAGGAAACACTGCATGTTGGTGAAGGGCATATTGAAGAAGGATCAGCCGAGTGGTTCTTGTGGGAGAACAACTCCATTTGGCTCACTAACTTCACACACCATCAGGCTTCCAAGCAGCTCTCAAGGAAACTCAGTTTTCACACTCTATGCTTAGTGCTCTTTGTATTCCTAGGACTGAAATGAAGCTTGGTCAGCATCCCACACAAACGAATGCTCCACATGCGGGTTTCACATGCCACCAACTCCACATTCACAGGCAACTTCAGCGCCACAGCCGTTTTCAGATAGCCCTCAATGCAAAGGCTCTAGACGCAAATATTGGTGTGAGAGCTAATTCAATCAAGGAAACACTGCATGTTGGTGAAGGGCATATTGAAGAAGGATCAGCCGAGTGGTTCTTGTGGGAGAACAACTCCATTTGGCTCACTAACTTCACACACCATCAGGCTTCCAAGCAGCTCTCAAGGAAACTCAGTTTTCACACTCTATGCTTAGTGCCTTTTGAGTGCATTATCTAGGAATGAACCTGGTAGAGCATCCCACACAAACAAATGCTCCACATGCGGGTTTCACATGCCAATAACTCAACATTCACAGGCAACTTCAGCGCCACAGCCATTTTCAGATAGCCCTCAATGCAAAGGCTCTAGACACAAATATTGGTGTGAGAGCTAATTCAATCAAGGAAACACTGCATGTTGGTGAAGGGCATATTGAAGAAGGATCAGCCGAGTGGTTCCTGTGGGAGAACAACTCCATTTGGCTCACTAACTTCACACACCATCAGGCTTCCAAGCAGCTCTCAAGGAAACTCAGTTTTCACACTCTATGCTTAGTGCCCTTTGTATGGCTAGGACTGAAATGAACCTGGTAGAGCATCCCACACAAACGAATGCTCCACATGCGGGTTTCACATGCCACCAACTCCACATTCACAGGCAACTTCAGCGCCACAGCCGTTTTCAGATAGCCCTCAATGCAAAGGCTCTAGACGCAAATATTGGTGTGAGAGCTAATTCAATCAAGGAAACACTGCATGTTGGTGAAGGGCATATTGAAGAAGGATCAGCCGAGTGGTTCTTGTGGGAGAACAACTCCATTTGGCTCACTAACTTCACACACCATCAGGCTTCCAAGCAGCTCTCAAGGAAACTCAGTTTTCACACTCTATGCTTAGTCCCTTTTGAGTGCATTATCTAGGAATGAACCTGGTAGAGCATCCCACACAAACAAATGCTCCACATGCGGGTTTCACATGCCAATAACTCAACATTCACAGGCAACTTCAGCGCCACAGCCATTTTCAGATAGCCCTCAATGCAAAGGCTCTAGACACAAATATTGGTGTGAGAGCTAATTCAATCAAGGAAACACTGCATGTTGGTGAAGGGCATATTGAAGAAGGATCAGCCGAGTGGTTCCTGTGGGAGAACAACTCCATTTGGCTCACTAACTTCACACACCATCAGGCTTCCAAGCAGCTCTCAAGGAAACTCAGTTTTCACACTCTATGCTTAGTGCCCTTTGTATGGCTAGGACTGAAATGAACCTGGTAGAGCATCCCACACAAACGAATGCTCCACATGTGGGTTTCACATGCCACCAACTCCAGATTCACAGGCAACTTCAGCGCCACAGCCGTTTTCAGATAGCCCTCAATGCAAAGGCTCTAGACGCAAATATTGGTGTGAGAGCTAATTCAATCAAGGAAACACTGCATGTTGGTGAAGGGCATATTGAAGAAGGATCAGCCGAGTGGTTCTTGTGGGAGAACAACTCCATTTGGCTCACTAACTTCACACACCATCAGACTTCCAAGCAGCTCTCAAGCAAACTCAGTTTTCACACTCTATGCTTAGTGCCCTTTGAATGGCTATTACTGAAATGAACCTGGTAGAGCATCCCACACAAACGAATGCTCCACATGCGGGTTTCACATGCCACCAACTCCACATTCACAGGCAACTTCAGCGCCACAGCCGTTTTCAGATAGCCCTCAATGCAAAGGCTCTAGACGCAAATATTGGTGTGAGAGCTAATTCAATCAAGGAAACACTGCATGTTGGTGAAGGGCATATTGAAGAAGGATCAGCCGAGTGGTTCTTGTGGGAGAACAACTCCATTTGGCTCACTAACTTCACACACCATCAGGCTTCCAAGCAGCTCTCAAGGAAACTCAGTTTTCACACTCTATGCTTAGTGCCCTTTGTATGGCTAGGACTGAAATGAACCTGGTAGAGCATCCCACACAAACGAATGCTCCACATGCGGGTTTCACATGCCACCAACTCCACATTCACAGGCAACTTCAGCGCCACAGCTGTTTTCAGATAGCCCTCAATGCAAAGGCTCTAGACGCAAATATTGGTGTGAGAGCTAATTCAATCAAGGAAACACTGCATGTTGGTGAAGGGCATATTGAAGAAGGATCAGCCGAGTGGTTCTTGTGGGAGAACAACTCCATTTGGCTCACTAACTTCACACACCATCAGGCTTCCAAGCAGCTCTCAAGGAAACTCAGTTTTCACACTCTATGCTTAGTGCTCTTTGTATTCCTAGGACTGAAATGAAGCTTGGTCAGCATCCCACACAAACGAATGCTCCACATGCGGGTTTCACATGCCACCAACTCCACATTCACAGGCAACTTCAGCGCCACAGCCGTTTTCAGATAGCCCTCAATGCAAAGGCTCTAGACGCAAATATTGGTGTGAGAGCTAATTCAATCAAGGAAACACTGCATGTTGGTGAAGGGCATATTGAAGAAGGATCAGCCGAGTGGTTCTTGTGGGAGAACAACTCCATTTGGCTCACTAACTTCACACACCATCAGGCTTCCAAGCAGCTCTCAAGGAAACTCAGTTTTCACACTCTATGCTTAGTGCCTTTTGAGTGCATTATCTAGGAATGAACCTGGTAGAGCATCCCACACAAACAAAAACAAATGCTCCACATGCGGGTTTCACATGCCAATAACTCAACATTCACAGGCAACTTCAGCGCCACAGCCATTTTCAGATAGCCCTCAATGCAAAGGCTCTAGACACAAATATTGGTGTGAGAGCTAATTCAATCAAGGAAACACTGCATGTTGGTGAAGGGCATATTGAAGAAGGATCAGCCGAGTGGTTCCTGTGGGAGAACAACTCCATTTGGCTCACTAACTTCACACACCATCAGGCTTCCAAGCAGCTCTCAAGGAAACTCAGTTTTCACACTCTATGCTTAGTGCCCTTTGTATGGCTAGGACTGAAATGAACCTGGTAGAGCATCCCACACAAACGAATGCTCCACATGTGGGTTTCACATGCCACCAACTCCACATTCACAGGCAACTTCAGCGCCACAGCCGTTTTCAGATAGCCCTCAATGCAAAGGCTCTAGACGCAAATATTGGTGTGAGAGCTAATTCAATCAAGGAAACACTGCATGTTGGTGAAGGGCATATTGAAGAAGGATCAGCCGAGTGGTTCTTGTGGGAGAACAACTCCATTTGGCTCACTAACTTCACACACCATCAGACTTCCAAGCAGCTCTCAAGCAAACTCAGTTTTCACACTCTATGCTTAGTGCCCTTTGAATGGCTATTACTGAAATGAACCTGGTAGAGCATCCCACACAAACGAATGCTCCACATGCGGGTTTCACATGCCACCAACTCCACATTCACAGGCAACTTCAGCGCCACAGCCGTTTTCAGATAGCCCTCAATGCAAAGGCTGTAGACGCAAATATTGGTGTGAGAGCTAATTCAATCAAGGAAACACTGCATGTTGGTGAAGGGCATATTGAAGAAGGATCAGCCGAGTGGTTCTTGTGGGAGAACAACTCCATTTGACTCACTAACTTCACACACCATCAGGCTTCCAAGCAGCTCTCAAGGAAACTCAGTTTTCACACTCTATGCTTAGTGCCCTTTGTATGGCTAGGACTGAAAAATGAACCTGGTCAGCATCCACAAAAACGAATGCTCCACATGCGGGTTTCACATGCCACCAACTCCACATTCACAGGCAACTTCAGCGCCACAGCCGTTTTCAGATAACCCTCAATGCAAAGGCTCTAGACGCAAATATTGGTGTGAGAGCTAATTCAATCAAGGAAACACTGCATGTTGGTGAAGGGCATATTGAAGAAGGATCAGCCGAGTGGTTCTTGTGGGAGAACAACTCCATTTGGCTCACTAACTTCACACACCATCAGGCTTCCAAGCAGCTCTCAAGGAAACTCAGTTTTCACACTCTATGCTTAGTGCCCTTTGAGTGCATTATCTAGGAATGAACATGGTAGAGCATCCCACAAAAACGAATGCTCCACTTGCAGGTTCACATGCCACCAACTCCACATTCACAGGCAACATCAGCGCCACAGTCGTTTTCAGATAGCCCTCAATGCAAAGGCTCTAGACGCAAATATTGGTGTGAGAGCTAATTCAATCAAGGAAACACTGCATGTTGGTGAAGGGCATATTGAAGAAGGATCAGCCGAGTGGTTCTTGTGGGAGAACAACTCCATTTGGCTCACTAACTTCACACACCATCAGGCTTCCAAGCAGCTCTCAAGGAAACTCAGTTTTCACACTGTATGCTTAGTGCCTTTTGAGTGCCCAGGACTGAAATGAAGCTTGGAGAGCATCCCACACAAACGAATGCTCCACATGCGGGTTTCACATGCCACCAACTCCACATTCACAGGCAACGTCGGCGCCACAGCCGTTTTCAGATAGCCCTCAATGCAAAGGCTCTAGACGCAAATATTGGTGTGAGAGCTAATTCAATCAAGGAAACACCGCATGTTGGTGAAGGGCATATTGAAGAAGGATCAGCCGAGTGGTTCTTGTGGGAGAACAACTCCATTTGGCTCACTAACTTCACACACCATCAGGCTTCCAAGCAGCTCTCAAGGAAACTCAGTTTTCACACTCTATGTTTAGTGCCCTTTGAGTGCATTATCTAGGAATGAACCTGGTAGAGCATCCCACACAAACGAATTCTCCACATGCGGGTTTCACATGCCACCAACTCCACATTCACAGGCAACTTCAGCGCCACAGCTGTTTTCAGATAGCCCTCAATGCAAAGGCTCTAGACGCAAATATTGGTGTGAGAGATAATTCAATCAAGGAAACACTGCATGTTGGTGAAGGGCATATTGAAGAAGGATCAGCCGAGTGGTTCTTGTGGGAGAACAACTCCATTTGGCTCACTAACTTCACACACCATCAGGCTTCCAAGCAGCTCTCAAGGAAACTCAGTTTTCACACTGTATGCTTAGTGCCTTTTGAGTGCCCAGGACTGAAATGAAGCTTGGAGAGCATCCCACACAAACGAATGCTCCACATGCGGGTTTCACATGCCACCAACTCCACATTCACAGGCAACGTCGGCGCCACAGCCGTTTTCAGATAGCCCTCAATGCAAAGGCTCTAGACACAAATATTGGTGTGAGAGCTAATTCAATCAAGGAAACACTGCATGTTGGTGAAGGGCATATTGAAGAAGGATCAGCCGAGTGGTTCTTGTGGGAGAACAACTCCATTTGGCTCACTAACTTCACACACCATCAGGCTTCCAAGCAGCTCTCAAGGAAACTCAGTTTTCACACTCTATGTTTAGTGCCCTTTGAGTGCATTATCTAGGAATGAACCTGGTAGAGCATCCCACACAAACGAATTCTCCACATGCGGGTTTCACATGCCACCAACTCCACATTCACAGGCAACTTCAGCGCCACAGCCGTTTTCAGATAGCCCTCAATGCAAAGGCTCTAGACGCAAATATTGGTGTGAGAGCTAATTCAATCAAGGAAACACTGCATGTTGGTGAAGGGCATATTGAAGAAGGATCAGCCGAGTGGTTCTTGTGGGAGAACAACTCCATTTGGCTCACTAACTTCACACACCATCAGGCTTCCAAGCAGCTCTCAAGGAAACTCAGTTTTCACACTCTATGCTTAGTGCTCTTTGTATTCCTAGGACTGAAATGAAGCTTGGTCAGCATCCCACACAAACGAATGCTCCACATGCGGGTTTCACATGCCACCAACTCCACATTCACAGGCAACTTCAGCGCCACAGCCGTTTTCAGGTAACCCTCAATGCAAAGGCTCTAGACGCAAATATTGGTGTGAGAGCTAATTCAATCAAGGAAACACTGCATGTTGGTGAATGGCATATTGAAGAAGGATCAGCCGAGTGGTTCTTGTGGGAGAACAACTCCATTTGGCTCACTAACTTCACACACCATCAGGCTTCCAAGCAGCTCTCTAGGAAACTCAGTTTTCACACTCTATGCTTAGTGCCCTTTGTATGACTAGGACTGAAATGAACCAGGTAGAGCATCCCACACAAACGAATGCTCCACATGCGGGTTTCACATGCCACCAACTCCACATTCACAGGCAACTTCAGCGCCACAGCCGTTTTCAGATAGCCCTCAATGCAAAGGCTCTAGACGCAAATATTGGTGTGAGAGCTAATTCAATCAAGGAAACACTGCATGTTGGTGAAGGGCATATTGAAGAAGGATCAGCCGAGTGGTTCTTGTGGGAGAACAACTCCATTTGGCTCACTAACTTCACACACCATCAGGCTTCCAAGCAGCTCTCAAGGAAACTCAGTTTTCACACTCTATGCTTAGTGCTCTTTGTATTCCTAGGACTGAAATGAAGCTTGGTCAGCATCCCACACAAACGAATGCTCCACATGCGGGTTTCACATGCCACCAACTCCACATTCACAGGCAACTTCAGCGCCACAGCCGTTTTCAGATAGCCCTCAATGCAAAGGCTCTAGATGCAAATATTGGTGTGAGAGCTAATTCAATCAAGGAAACACTGCATGTTGGTGAAGGGCATATTGAAGAAGGATCAGCCGAGTGGTTCCTGTGGGAGAACAACTCCATTTGGCTCACTAACTTCACAACCATCAGGCTTCCAAGCAGCTCTCAAGGAAACTCAGTTTTCACACTCTATGCTTAGTGCTCTTTGTATTCCTAGGACTGAAATGAAGCTTGGTCAGCATCCCACACAAACGAATGCTCCACATGCGGGTTTCACATGCCACCAACTCCACATTCACAGGCAACTTCAGCGCCACAGCCGTTTTCAGATAGCCCTCAATGCAAAGGCTCTAGATGCAAATATTGGTGTGAGAGCTAATTCAATCAAGGAAACACTGCATGTTGGTGAAGGGCATATTGAAGAAGGATCAGCCGAGTGGTTCCTGTGGGAGAACAACTCCATTTGGCTCACTAACTTCACAACCATCAGGCTTCCAAGCAGCTCTCAAGGAAACTCAGTTTTCACACTCTATGCTTAGTGCCCTTTGAGTGCATTATCTAGGAATGAACATGGTAGAGCATCCCACACGTACGAATGCTCCACTTGCGGTTTTCACATGCCACCAACTCCACATTCACAGGCAACTTCAGCGCCACAGCCGTTTTCAGATAGCCCTCAATGCAAAGGCTCTAGACGCAAATATTGGTGTGAGAGCTAATTCAATCAAGAAAACACTGCATGTTGGTGAAGGGCATATTGAAGAAGGATCAGCCGAGTGGTTCTTGTGGGAGAACAACTCCATTTGGCTCACTAACTTCACACACCATCAGGCTTCCAAGCAGCTCTCAAGGAAACTCAGTTTTAACACTCTATGCTTAGTGCCCTTTGTATGGCTAGGACTGAAATGAACCTGGTAGAGCATCCCACACAAACGAATGCTCCACATGTGGGTTTCACATGCCACCAACTCCACATTCACAGGCAACTTCAGCGCCACAGCCGTTTTCAGATAGCCCTCAATGCAAAGGCTCTAGACGCAAATATTGGTGTGAGAGCTAATTCAATCAAGGAAACACTGCATGTTGGTGAAGGGCATATTGAAGAAGGATCAGCCGAGTGGTTCTTGTGGGAGAACAACTCCATTTGGCTCACTAACTTCACACACCATCAGGCTTCCAAGCAGCTCTCAAGCAAACTCAGTTTTCACACTCTGTGCTTAGTGCCCTTTGAATGGCTATTACTGAAATGAACCTGGTAGAGCATCCCACACGTACGAATGCTCCACATGCGGGTTTCACATGCCACCAACTCCACATTCACAGGCAACTTCAGCGCCACAGCCGTTTTCAGATAGCCCTCAATGCAAAGGCTGTAGACGCAAATATTGGTGTGAGAGCTAATTCAATCAAGGAAACACTGCATGTTGGTGAAGGGCATATTGAAGAAGGATCAGCCGAGTGGTTCTTGTGGGAGAACAACTCCATTTGGCTCACTAACTTCACACACCATCAGGTTTCCAAGCAGCTCTCAAGGAAACTCAGTTTTCACACTCTATGCTTAGTGCCCTTTGTATGGCTAGGACTGAAATGAACCTGGTCAGCATCCCACACAAACGAATGCTCCACATGCGGGTTTCACATGCCACCAACTCCACATTCACAGGCAACTTCAGCGCCACAGCCGTTTTCAGATAACCCTCAATGCAAAGGCTCTAGATGCAAATATTGGTGTGAGAGCTAATTCAATCAAGGAAACACTGCATGTTGGTGAAGGGCATATTGAAGAAGGATCAGCCGAGTGGTTCTTGTTGGAGAACAACTCCATTTGGCTCACTAACTTCACACACCATCAGGCTTCCAAGCAGCTCTCAAGGAAACTCAGTTTTCACACTCTATGCTTAGTGCCCTTTGAGTGCATTATCTAGGAATGAACCTGGTAGAGCATCCCACACAAACAAATGCTCCACATGCGGGTTTCACATGCCACCAACTCCACATTCACAGGCAACTTCAGCGCCACAGCCGTTTTCAGATAGCCCTCAATGCAAAGGCTCTAGACGCAAATATTGGTGTGAGAGCTAATTCAATCAAGGAAACACGGCATGTTGGTGAAGGGCATATTGAAGAAGGATCAGCCGAGTGGTTCTTGTGGGAGAACAACTCCATTTGGCTCACTAACTTCACACACCATCAGGCTTCCAAGCAGCTCTCAAGGAAACTCAGTTTTAACACTCTATGCTTAGTGCCCTTTGAGTGCATTATCTAGGAATGAACATGGTAGAGCATCCCACAAAAACGAATGCTCCACTTGCAGGTATCACATGCCACCAACTCCACATTCACAGGCAACATCAGCGCCACAGTCGTTTTCAGATAGCCCTCAATGCAAAGGCTCTAGACGCAAATATTGGTGTGAGAGCTAATTCAATCAAGGAAACAATGCATGTTGGTTAAGGGCATATTGAAGAAGGATCATCCGAGTGGTTCTTGTGGGAGAACAACTCCATTTGGCTCACTAACTTCACACACCATCAGGCTTCCAAGCAGCTCTCAAGGAAACTCAGTTTTCACACTCTATGCTTAGTGCCTTTTGAGTGCCCAGGACTGAAATGAAGCTTAGAGAGCATCCCACACAAACGAATGCTCCACATGCGGGTTTCACATGCCACCAACTCCACATTCACAGGCAACGTCGGCGCCACAGCCGTTTTCAGATAGCCCTCAATGCAAAGGCTCTAGACGCAAATATTGGTGTGAGAGCTAATTCAATCAAGGAAACACTGCATGTTGGTGAAGGGCATATTGAAGAAGGATCAGCCGAGTGGTTCTTGTGGGAGAACAACTCCATTTGGCTCACTAACTTCACACACCATCAGGCTTCCAAGCAGCTCTCAAGCAAACTCAGTTTTCACACTCTATGCTTAGTGCCCTTTGAATGGCTATTACTGAAATGAACCTGGTAGAGCATCCCACACAAACGAATGCTCCACATGTGGGTTTCACATGCCACCAACTCCACATTCACAGGCAACTTCAGCGCCACAGCCGTTTTCAGATAGCCCTCAATGCAAAGGCTCTAGACGCAAATATTGGTGTGAGAGCTAATTCAATCAAGGAAACACTGCATGTTGGTGAAGGGCATATTGAAGAAGGATCAGCCGAGTGGTTCTTGTGGGAGAACAACTCCATTTGGCTCACTAACTTCACACACCATCAGGCTTCCAAGCAGCTCTCAAGCAAACTCAGTTTTCACACTCTATGCTTAGTGCCCTTTGAATGGCTATTACTGAAATGAACCTGGTAGAGCATCCCACACGTACGAATGCTCCACATGCGGGTTTCACATGCCACCAACTCCACATTCACAGGCAACTTCAGCGCCACAGCCGTTTTCAGATAGCCCTCAATGCAAAGGCTCTAGACGCAAATATTGGTGTGAGAGCTAATTCAATCAAGGAAACACTGCATGTTGGTGAAGGGCATATTGAAGAAGGATCAGCCGAGTGGTTCTTGTGGGAGAACAACTCCATTTGGCTCACTAACTTCACACACCATCAGGCTTCCAAGCAGCTCTCAAGGAAACTCAGTTTTCACACTCTATGCTTAGTGCCCTTTGTATGGCTAGGACTGAAATGAACCTGGTCAGCATCCCACACAAACGAATGCTCCACATGCGGGTTTCACATGCCACCAACTCCACATTCACAGGCAACTTCAGCGCCACAGCCGTTTTCAGATAACCCTCAATGCAAAGGCTCTAGACGCAAATATTGGTGTGAGAGCTAATTCAATCAAGGAAACACTGCATGTTGGTGAAGGGCATATTGAAGAAGGATCAGCCGAGTGGTTCTTGTGGGAGAACAACTCCATTTGGCTCACTAACTTCACACACCATCAGGCTTCCAAGCAGCTCTCAAGGAAACTCAGTTTTCACACTCTATGCTTAGTGCCCTTTGAGTGCATTATCTAGGAATGAACCTGGTAGAGCATCCCACACAAACAAATGCTCCACATGCAGGTATCACATGCCACCAACTCCACATTCACAGGCAACTTCAGCGCCACAGCCGTTTTCAGATAGCCCTCAATGCAAAGGCTCTAGACGCAAATATTGGTGTGAGAGCTAATTCAATCAAGGAAACACGGCATGTTGGTGAAGGGCATATTGAAGAAGGATCAGCCGAGTGGTTCTTGTGGGAGAACAACTCCATTTGGCTCACTAACTTCACACACCATCAGGCTTCCAAGCAGCTCTCAAGGAAACTCAGTTTTCACACTCTATGCTTAGTGCCCTTTGAGTGCATTATCTAGGAATGAACATGGTAGAGCATCCCACAAAAACGAATGCTCCACTTGCAGGTATCACATGCCACCAACTCCACATTCACAGGCAACTTCAGCGCCACAGTCGTTTTCAGATAGCCCTCAATGCAAAGGCTCTAGACGCAAATATTGGTGTGAGAGCTAATTCAATCAAGGAAACAATGCATGTTGGTGAAGGGCATATTGAAGAAGGATCAGGCGAGTGGTTCTTGTGGGAGAACAACTCCATTTGGCTCACTAACTTCACACACCATCAGGCTTCCAAGCAGCTCTCAAGGAAACTCAGTTTTCACACTCTATGCTTAGTGCCTTTTGAGTGCCCAGGATTGAAATGAAGCTTGGAGAGCATCCCACACAAACGAATGCTCCACATGCGGGTTTCACATGCCACCAACTCCACATTCACAGGCAACGTCGGCGCCACAGCCGTTTTTCAGATAGCCCTCAATGCAAAGGCTCTAGACGCAAATATTGGTGTGAGAGCTAATTCAATCAAGGAAACACTGCATGTTGGTGAAGGGCATATTGAAGAAGGATCAGCCGAGTGGTTCTTGTGGGAGAACAACTCCATTTGGCTCACTAACTTCACACACCATCAGGCTTCCAAGCAGCTCTCAAGGAAACTCAGTTTTCACACTCTATGCTTAGTGCCCTTTGAGTGCATTATCTAGGAATGAACCTGGTAGAGCATCCCACACGTACGAATGCTCCACATGCGGGTTTCACATGCCACCAACTCCACATTCACAGGCAACTTCAGCGCCACAGCCATTTTCAGATAGCCCTCAATGCAAAGGCTCTAGACACAAATATTGGTGTGAGAGCTAATTTCAATCAAGGAAACACTGCATGTTGGTGAACGGCATATTGAAGAAGGATCAGCCGAGTGGTTCCTGTGGGAGAACAACTCCATTTGGCTCACTAACTTCACACACCATCAGGCTTCCAAGCAGCTCTCAAGGAAACTCAGTTTTCACACTCTATGCTTAGTGCCCTTTGAGTGCATTATCTAGGAATGAACATGGTAGAGCATCCACACAAACGAATGCTCCACTTGCGGTTTTCACATGCCACCAACTCCACATTCACAGGCAACTTCAGCGCCACAGCCGTTTTCAGATAGCCCTCAATGCAAAGGCTCTATACGCAAATATTGGTGTGAGAGCTAATTCAATCAAGAAAACACTGCATGTTGGTGAAGGGCATATTGAAGAAGGATCAGCCGAGTGGTTCTTGTGGGAGAACAACTCCATTTGGCTCACTAACTTCACACACCATCAGGTTTCCAAGCAGCTCTTAAGGAAACTCAGTTTTCACACTCTATGCTTAGTGCCCTTTGAGTGCTTAGGACTGAAATGAAGCTTGGTGAGCATCCCACACAAACGAATGCTGCACATGCGGGTTTCACATGCCACCAACTCCACATTCACAGGCAACTTCAGCGCCACAACCGTTTTCAGATAGCCCTCAAAGCAAAGGCTCTAGACGCAAATATTGGTGTGAGAGCTAATTCAATCAAGGAAACACTGCATGTTGGTGAAGGGCATATTGAGGAAGAATCAGCCGAGTGGTTTTTGTGGGAGAACAACTCCATTTGGCTCACTAACTTCACACACCATCAGGCTTCCAAGCAGCTCTCAAGGAAACTCAGTTTTCACACTCTATGCTTAGTGCCCTTTGTATGGCTAGGACTCAAATGAACCTGGTAGAGCATCCCACACAAACGAATGTTCCACATGTGGGTTTCACATGCCACCAACTCCACATTCACAGGCAACTTCAGCGCCACAGCCGTTTTCAGATAGCCCTCAATGCAAAGGCTCTAGACGCAAATATTGGTGTGAGAGCTAATTCAATCAAGGAAACACTGCATGTTGGTGAAGGGCATATTGAAGAAGCATCAGCCGAGTGGTTCTTGTGGAGAACAACTCCATTTGGCTCACTAACTTCACACACCATCAGGCTTCCAAGCAGCTCTCAAGGAAACTCAGTTTTCACACTCTATGCTTAGTGCCCTTTGAGTGCCTAGGAAGGATATGAAGCTTGGTCAGCATCCCACACAAACGAATGCTCCACATGCGGGTTTCACAAGCCACCAACTCCACATTCACAAGCAACTTCAGTGCCACAGCCGTTTTCAGATGGCCCTCAATGCAAAGGCTCTAGACGCAAATATTGGTGTGAGAGCTAATTCAATCAAGGAAACACTGCATGTTGGTGAAGGGCATATTGAAGAAGGATCAGCCGAGTGGTTCTTGTGGGAGAACAACTCCATTTGGCTCACTAACTTCACACACCATCAGGCTTCCAAGCAGCTCTCAAGGAAACTCAGTTTTCACACTCTATGCTTAGTGCCCTTTGAGTGCATTATCTAGGAATGAACCTGGTAGAGCATCCCACACAAACGAATGCTCCACATGCGGGTTTCACATGCCACCAACTCCACATTCACAGGCAACTTCAGCGCCACAGCCGTTTTCAGATAGCCCTCAATGCAAAGGCTCTAGACGCAAATATTGGTGTGAGAGCTAATTCAATCAAGGAAACATTGCATGTTGGTGAAGGGCATATTGAAGAAGGATCAGCCGAGTGGTTCTTGTGGGAGAACAACTCCATTTGGCTCACTAACTTCACACACCATCAGGCTTCCAAGCAGCTCTCAAGGAAACTCAGTTTTCACACTCTATGCTTAGTGCCCTTTGAGTGCCTAGGACTGAAATGAACCTGGTAGAGCATCCCACACAAACGAATGCTCCACATGCGGGTTTCACATGCCACCAACTCCACATTCACAGGCAACTTCATCGCCACAGTCGTTTTCAGATAGCCCTCAATGCAAAGGCTCTAGACGCAAATATTGGTGTGAGAGCTAATTCAATCAAGGAACCACTGCATGTTGGTGAAGGGCATATTGAAGAAGGATCAGCCGAGTGGTTCCTGTGGGAGAACAACTCCATTTGGCTCACTAACTTCACAACAATCAGGCTTCCAAGCAGCTCTCAAGGAACTCAGTTTTCACACTCTATGCTTAGTGCCCTTTGTGTGCATTATCTAGGAATGAACCTGGTAGAGCATCCCACACAAACGAATGCTCCACATGCGGGTTTCACATGCCACCAACTCCACATTCACAGGCAACTTCAGCGCCACAGCCGTTTTCAGATAGCCCTCAATGCAATGGCTCTAGACGCAAATATTGGTGTGAGAGCTAATTCAATCAAGGAAACACTGCATGTTGGTGAAGGGCATATTGAAGAAGGATCAGCCGAGTGGTTCTTGTGGGAGAACAACTCCATTTGGCTCACTAACTTCACACACCATCAGGCTTCCAAGCAGCTCTCAAGGAAACTCAGTTTTCACACTCTATGCTTAGTGCCCTTTGAGTGCCTAGGACTGAAATGAACCTGGCAGAGCATCCCACACAAACGAATGCTCCACATGCGGGTTTCACATGCCACCAACTCCACATTCACAGGCAACTTCAGCGCCACAGCCATTTTCAGATAGCCCTCAAAGCAAAGGCTCTAGACGCAAATATTGGTGTGAGAGCTAATTCAATCAAGGAAACACTGCATGTTGGTGAAGGGCATATTGAAGAAGCATCAGCCGAGTGGTTCTTGTGGGAGAACAACTCCATTTGGCTCACTAACTTCACACACCATCAGGCTTCCAAGCAGCTCTCAAGGAAACTCAGTTTTCACACTCTATGCTTAGTGCCCTTTGAGTGCATTATCTAGGAATGAACCTGGTAGAGCATCCCACACAAACGAATGCTCCACATGCGGGTTTCACATGCCACCAACTCCACATTCACAGGCAACTTCAGCGCCACAGCCGTTTTCAGATAGCCCTCAATGCAAAGGCTCTAGACGCAAATATTGGTGTGAGAGCTAATTCAATCAAGGAAACACTGCATGTTGGTGAAGGGCATATTGAAGAAGGATCAGCCGAGTGGTTCTTGTGGGAGAACAACTCCATTTGGCTCACTAACTTCACACACCATCAGGCTTCCAAGCAGCTCTCAAGGAAACTCAGTTTTCACACTCTATGCTTAGTGCTCTTTGTATTCCTAGGACTGAAATGAAGCTTGGTCAGCATCCCACACAAACGAATGCTCCACATGGCGGGTTTCACATGCCAACAACTCCACATTCACAGGCAACTTCAGCGCCACAGCCGTTTTCAGATAGCCCTCAATGCAAAGGCTCTAGACGCAAATATTGGTGTGAGAGCTAATTCAATCAAGGAAACACTGCATGTTGGTGAAGGGCATATTGAAGAAGGATCAGCCGAGTGGTTCTTGTGGGAGAACAACTCCATTTGGCTCACTAACTTCACACACCATCAGGCTTCCAAGCAGCTCTCAAGGAAACTCAGTTTTCACACTCTATGCTTAGTGCCCTTTGAGTGCATTATCTAGGAATGAACCTGGTAGAGCATCCCACACAAACGAATGCTCCACATGCGGGTTTCACATGCCACCAACTCCACATTCACAGGCAACTTCAGCGCCACAGCCGTTTTCAGATAGCCCTCAATGCAAAGGCTCTAGACGCAAATATTGGTGTGAGAGCTAATTCAATCAAGGGGAAACACTGCATGTTGGTGAAGGGCATATTGAAGAAGGATCAGCCGAGTGGTTCTTGTGGGAGAACAACTCCATTTGGCTCACTAACTTCACACACCATCAGGCTTCCAAGCAGCTCTCAAGGAAACTCAGTTTTCACACTCTATGCTTAGTGCTCTTTGTATTCCTAGGACTGAAATGAAGCTTGGTCAGCATCCCACACAAACGAATGCTCCACATCCGGGTTTCACATGCCAACAACTCCACATTCACAGGCAACTTCAGCGCCACAGTTGTTTTCAGATAGCCCTCAATGCAAAGGCTCTAGACGCAAATATTGGTGTGAGAGCTAATTCAATCAAGGAAACACTGCATGTTGGTGAAGGGCATATTGAAGAAGGATCAGCCGAGTGGTTCTTGTGGGAGAACAACTCCATTTGGCTCACTAACTTCACACACCATCAGGCTTCCAAGCAGCTCTCAAGGAAACTCAGTTTTCACACTCTATGCTTAGTGCCCTTTGAGTGCATTATCTAGGAATGAACCTGGTAGAGCATCCTACACAAACAAATGCTCCACATGCGGGTTTCACATGCCACCAACTCCACATTCACAGGCAACTTCAGCGCCACAGCCATTTTCAGATAGCCCTCAATGCAAAGGCTCTAGACGCAAATATTGGTGTGAGAGCTAATTCAATCAAGGAAACACTGCATGTTGGTGAAGGGCATATTGAGGAAGGATCAGCCGAGTGGTTCTTGTGGGAGAACAACTCCATTTGGCTCACTAACTTCAAACACCATCAGGTTTAAAAGCAGCTCTCAAGGAAATTCAGTTTTCACACTCTATGCTTAGTGCCCTTTGAGTGCATTATCTAGGAATGAACCTGGTAGAGCATCCCACACAAACGAATGCTCCACATGCGGGTTTCACATGCCACCACCTAACATTCACAGGCAACTTCAGCGCCACAGCCGTTTTCAGATAGCCCTCAATGCAAAGGCTCTAGACGCAAATATTGGTGTGAGAGCTAATTCAATCAAGGAAACACTGCATGTTGGTGAAGGGCATATTGAAGAAGGATCAGCCGAGTGGTTCTTGTGGGAGAACAACTCCATTTGGCTCACTAACTTCACACACCATCAGGCTTCCAAGCAGCTCTCAAGGAAACTCAGTTTTCACACTCTATGCTTAGTGCCCTTTGAGTGCATTATCTAGGAATGAACCTGGTAGAGCATCCCACACAAACGAATGCTGCACATGCGAGTTTCACATGCAACCAACTCCACATTCACAGGCAACTTCAGCGCCACAGCCGTTTTCAGATAGCCCTCAATGCAAAGGCTCTAGACGCAAATATTGGTGTGAGAGCTAATTCAATCAAGGAAACATTGCATGTTGGTGAAGGGCATATTGAAGAAGGATCAGCCGAGTGGTTCTTGTGGGAGAACAACTCCATTTGGCTTACTAACTTCACACACCATCAGGCTTCCAAGCAGCTCTCAAGGAAACTCAGTTTTCACACTCTATGCTTAGTGCCCTTTGAGTGCCTAGGACTGAAATGAAGCTTGGAGAGCATCTCACACAAACGAATGCTCCACATGCGGGTTTCACATTCCACCAACTCCACATTCACAGGAACTTCAGCGCCACAGCCATTTTCAGATAGCCCTCAATGCAAAGGCTCTAGACGCAAATATTGGTGTGAGAGCTAATTCAATCAAGGAAACACTGCATGTTGGTGAAGGGCATATTGAAGAAGGATCAGCCGAGTGGTTCTTGTGGGAGAACAACTCCATTTGGCTCACTAACTTCACACACCATCAGGCTTCCAAGCAGCTCTCAAGGAAACTCAGTTTTCACACTCTATGCTTAGTGCCCTTTGAGTGCCTAGGACTGAAATGAAGCTTGGTGAGCATCCCACACAAACGAATGCTCCACATGCGGGTTTCACATGCCACCAACTCCACATTTACTGGCAACTTCAGCGCCACAGCCGTTTTCAGATAGCCCTCAATGCAAAGGCTCTAGACGCAAATATTGGTGTGAGAGCTAATTCAATCAAGGAAACACTGCATGTTGGTGAAGGGCATATTGAAGAAGCATCAGCCGAGTGGTTCTTGTGGGAGAACAACTCCATTTGGCTCACTAACTTCACACACCATCAGGCTTCCAAGCAGCTCTCAAGGAAACTCAGTTTTCACACTCTATGCTTAGTGCCCTTTGAGTGCCTAGGAAGGATATGAAGCTTGGTCAGCATCCCACACAAACGAATGCTCCACATGCGGGTTTC